>NC_136487.1:26107982-26130482 GCF_053919585.1 Euprymna scolopes | reverse complement strand
TTTGTCGATAGAATAAGGATAGAACTAGGGTTTTGTTTTAAGCGTGCACAACAAATGTAACAAGTTTTTTTTTTTCGAAACTAAATTATCCCTTATAGGAAAATTTCGTTCCTGAAACGGCTGTCGATATTCCTGTTAAATTCGGCGCCTGATACAGGATTGGTTGATATGGGCGAGTACGTTGCGTTCTGTCTCTGTGCCCCCTTACCCTCCGTGTTGTATTATTACTATTCCTTTCTTTCCATGCCCTGCTGCTAGACTGTTCTAGATCCCAGTGCGGTAAAATAAATAAATAAATAAATAAATAAATATATATTTTTTTTAAAATGGCGACAACTTGTAACGTTAATGCCTCGTTAGTTAGCGACTACCCTGCTTTGTTTTTTGCTCAACTCGATTTATTTTTCCAGCAAAAATCGATTGACAACCAGGCAGAGAAATTCTGTTACGTCACATCCATTTTACCTCAGGATACAATTACTGAGGTAAGAGAGTTAATAATCTCTCCACCTACAGAAAAGCCGTACGATGTACTTAAGGAGAGAGTCACGACTGCTGTGACTGTTTCCACACATAAGCGTATTTCGCAGTTGTTGGAACAAGAGACCCTGAGAGATAGCAAGCCGTCACAATTTCTAAAACGGTTACAAAAATTAGCTGAAGGTGCGATGGATAAAAGCATCGTTAAGCATATTTCCTCCAACGGATCCCGACGGAGTATAAGGTGGCTATCGCTGCTCAGGACAAGTCTACGCCGGTGGAACAACTCGCCGTCGTAGCAGATCACATTGTAGACATATCCACACAATCGTCTGCAGTATCCAGCGTGAAGACCTCTGGAAGAGACGAGCTTCTGGAAAAATTAATGGAGGGCCAAAAACGGTTGGAAGCCCGTATGGACAGAATGGCGGAAGACATCGCCAGACTATCATTAAAACAGAAGCAGGGACATGGCAGCAGAGGAGGTCACAGCCAGTCCCGGGAACGCAAGCAAGAAGCTATTTGTTGGAAGCACAAGAGATTTGGCGAAAATGCCAACTCTTGTATTCCACCTTGCAACTATAAGGTGTAGGGAAAAGCCTAAACCGACAGACGAGAGCGGCATCAACTGTCGGTGCATCCTGCTCTGGCCGCCTACTTTATGTTGTAGATAAAAATACAGGCATCTCGTTTTTGGTGGACAGTGGGGCACAAGTTTCCCTTATCCCGGCAACATCAGTGGACAAAAGGTCTCCTCCCTGTAAATTTACACTGCGAGCTGTAAACGGTTCGATAATACGGACTTATGGGGAGAGGAGCATGGACCTTAACTTGGGTTTACGCAGATCGTTTATCCACGTTTTCATAGTGGCTGACGTAAGCAGTGCTATACTGGGTACTGACTTTCTGCAAGAATTTGGCCTGGTAGTAGATATGTCAGGCCAGTGTCTCCGAGATCCAGGCACACAACTTGCAGCATGTGGGGTAGTGGGGACTGGCACACGATTAGGTTCACAGGTAGCACATGCAGACCAGGACGAAGCCTTCCTGAGTCTGTTGAAGGAATATCCTTCAATATCGGTCCCCCACTTTTCACAAGGAAGTGTTACCACACACTGTAACTCATTACATTGAGACAAAAGGCCCACCCGTCCATTGTAAAGGCAGACGTTTAACACCTGAAAAAATAAAGGCTGCGAAAGCAGAATTTCAGCAGATGATGCAGCTTGGCATAGTTCATCCTTCAAATAGCGAATGGGCCTTGCCTCTTCATCTTGTTAGTAAGGGTCCAAATGCATGGCAGGTATGTGGGGACTACCGAGCTTTAAATGCTGCTACGAAACCAGATAGGTACCCAGTACCACATATCCAAGATATAACAGCAGTGGCCCAGAATAATAGGGTCTTTACTAAATTAGACCTTATTCGGGCATACCACCAGATCCCTGTGGAGCCCGAACATATTCCCCAAACGGCAATTACTACACCGTTTGGAATGTTTGAATTTTTGCGTGTTCCATTTGGTTTACGCAATGCAGCTCAAACGTTGCAACGTTTTATAGACCAGGTTCTGCGAGACTTGCCATTTGTGTGTGCATTCATAGATGACGTCCTCATTGCTAGCAGGAATAGGCAGGAACACATAGATCATGTGCACCAAGTATTCAATCGCCTGAACCAATATGGTGTTGTTTTAAATCCATCGAAATGTACTTTTGGTCAATCCGAGGTTATATTTTTGGGACACCATATTTCAGAGAAGGGAATTTCCCCATTCCCAGAGACAGTCAAGTCCATCCGAGATTTCCCTATCCCTGCTACAATGAGACAGTTGTGGCAATTTTTAGAATTAGTTAACTTCTATCGTAGGTTTCTCCCTCATGTTGCCCCAGTACTTTTGCCATTGACAGGTATGCTGACAAATGTGAAGAACTGCAACATTACACTATCGGAGGAAGCAATAGCAGCATTCAACAAAGTAAAGGCCATGTTAGAAGACACCGCAAAGCTGTCCCACATTCAGCCCGATAGTGAACTTTGCCTGGCAATAGATGCATCTGCAACTGGAATTGGAGTGGTCCTGCAGCAAAAATGTAATGGGAACTGGCGACCTATTTTTTTCTTCTCCAGGAAATTGACTGACGCAGAAACACGCTATAGCACATTTTCTAGAGAGTTGTTGGCCTCGTTTTCCACAATAAGACATTATCGGCAGCTCCTAGAGGGACAGCCATTCTACTTGGTGACTGACCACAAGCCTCTATTAGGCGCTCTGCAGTCCTCCTCAGACAAATAATCTCCCCAAGAGGTTCGTCAGTTGGACTATATCCTACAGTTTACGTCGGATGTCAGACACGTGAAGGGAGCTGACAATATACCAGCAGATACACTGTCATGAGGAATAAACTCCTTCACATTGGGACCTTCCATCGAAGTCAACACCTTAGCTATGGAGCAAGAAAAAGACGAGCACCTGCAGAAGTTTCTGCAGAATAATGGAACATCACTGCAGCTGGTGAAAATGGCATGCCCCAACAGCCCTAGAAAAATAGTGTGTGATATCAGCACTAACAAACTGCGCCCATATGTTCCAGCATCCTTAAGGAAAGAAATATTCAACACGGTACATGGGTTATCACACCCAGGGGCCAATGCCTCAATACGTTTGATGACGGACAGGTATGTCTGGCCGAGGATGAAAGCAGACGTGCGAGAATGGACAAAGAAGTGCATGCAGTGTCAAAAGGCTAAGGTCGGTCGACATACACGTGCGCCACTAGGCACATTTCCAGTACCTGATGAGAGGTTCAAGCACATACACCTCGACATCACCGGTCCATTTCCGACATGTGAAGGCCAATGCTATCTTTTGACATGTGTCGACAGATTTTCAAGGTGGTTTGAAGCCTTACCAATGCCGGATATGACAGCATACACAACAGCCAGAACTTTCCTCGCTGGATGGGTAGCAAGATTCGGTGTCCCGGAAAATGTGACAACTGACAGAGGTAGACAGTTCGAGTCAGAACTGTTTCATAAACTCTCAGGACTTTTGGGCACCAGAAGTATACACACGACAGCATACCATCCACAAGCAAACAGAGCAGTCGAACGTCTACATCGCAGCAATACAAAGTGGTTAGAACATCTTCCTCTAATTTGGCTGGGTTTGCGCACAGCAGTGAAGAAGGATATGAATTGCTCAGCAGCAGAAGCACTGTATGGTACCACACTACGCCTGCCAGCACAATACTTTTGTGATACACCAAATAAAGTTTGGGACCCTGCATCATTTGTTGATAGACTGACAAGAACCATGGCCAAAATGGCATATTCTCCATCAGGAATAAACAAGTGCGCTAACACATATGTGCCAAAAGCACTAGAGACATGCACACATGTGTTTGTTCGCGATATAGCTAGGTCGCATATCCTGCAACCACTGTACCGTGGACCTTTTAAAGTCAACAAGAAAAACAAGAAGTATTTCAGCGTCCTCATTAAGGAAGAAGAACAAAATATCTCAATTGACAGGGTGAAACCCGCAACACTCGAGGATGCATATTTAGAAGTAGATCCCTCACAAAAGATGCCAGTCGAAGTGACATTGGAAAAACGCCCTCATAAAAAAACACGTTCAGGCAGACAAGTAAAATGGCCTGCCCATTTAAGAGACTTTGTCTCTACATAAAAAAAAACATAAAACAATCCTCTCACAACATTCAATTAAAAGTACTCCGTATTTTTTTTTGGGGGGGGGGAGTGTTGTAGGGGACTAAAAATTAGAGGACACCAGGGAGGAGTAATCTGCCCCTGCTCTAATGCTGGTTGGTTTTTCCCTTTAGTCACGGGCAGATGTGTTGCCTTTCCCTCTCAAGAAGAGGAGAACCTTTGTTCCACCAGTCGGTGAGTCTTATCGAACTGTCGCTATTGTATTGTGTTTTATTGTTGTTTAAATGTTTGTCAGTGTATAATAAATGTGTAAACGTAATTGGGCAATTGTGTTTATTCATATATTTTGTGTTTAGTTAAAATTAACAATGACCCCTTAACTTTTATTGTTTTGGGCTCAAATCAAGTTATTAAGTTAGATCCATGTCCAAGGAATCTATATCTAAAATTTCAAGTGTTTAGACCCAGAATTGTCGGAGGAGTTTGGTAGAGTCCTCAAAGGTCAAATTTTTGAACTTTGACCCCCTAATAGCCAAATTTCTGGCCAAAAACGGATCACATAGATTTTCCCAAATCTCGGTACTATGTATATCAAATTTCGAGTCTATAGACTAAAATTTGATAGTTATTACGTAGGGAAATGTATACAGACACAGACACAGACACTTTAACTTTTATTGATATATATATATAGATTCTAAAAAGAAACTTCAATTTGAAATCTGGAATAAAAAAGAATAAATATAAAGACGTGGACATTGAAAAGAAAGAAAGAAAGAAAGAAAAAAGAAAGGAAGAAGGAAGAGAAGAGTAGAATGAAAAAAGACAGAAAGAAAAATGTTTTTGCGATAAGAAAGAGGAACATTTACCAGCAGAAAAGAGAATGAGATGCTTCGCATGTCCTGCATTCTCATCCGCCAAAGTAAAAACTTCTTCTCTTTATAATTGTAGACTTTTGTGGTTGAGACTGATTTGCATATGTGTAAAACTAATTAACATATGTGTAGACTAACGGTGATAAATGAAAGACTGGTAAAGAGCATGGATTTGATTTTTTAGAGAACATAGAGAATAACGAAGAGAAAGTTGAAATCTGTTGGGATGTAGGATTGCCATTTTGAACGTTTTTCTTACAGTTAACCCACAAGCTATTCGGACAATAAACCTGAAAAGTGCCAGTCAATGTCTTATTTAATAACCTTTATCTTCTACTGTAACCAAGACTGACATAGATTTGTGCTCAAGATGGAACGTGAGCAGTAGTGTTGGGACAATTAATCGGAATCGGAAAAAAATGTGTGCATATTTTCTGATGCCTAAAACGATTCTTTTATCTTTTTTTTATTTGATTTTGTTTAAAACAAAACCTTCCACTGCTTGTAGTAATAATAAAATAACAAAATATTAATTGATTTTTAACAAATATTAATTGATTTTAAACGACCAGTAAATCTAAAATCTATATATCTTTTACGGTTGAGAAAATATATGCACATTAAACTTGAATATTTACGGTAATCGAGGGAAAAAATAATTTTATATTCAAATATTCAAAGATTTATAAAGAATCGGAATTGGTAACTGTATCGGAATCGGGAATTTAGTACAGAATCGGTAATTCTATCGGAATCAGGAAAAATATTGGAATCATCCCATCACTCGTGAGCACCCAGTGTCGAGGAGAGCCAAACGTGATGCACCATTCAAACTGTAATGATTTTCGACACGAAGCAGCATATCAAAATCAAGGTACCATTTATACGAGAGAAACCTCTTGATTTTGATAAACTACTTCATGTCGACGCCATTAAGGTGGTTTCTACCTTACGCAGTGCGGAAGTGTTAAGTTTTGAGAGATGCAATACCTATCTATACTGTGCTTCATATAAACGAAGCTAATTTTGTTGCAAAATTTGACGAGCAGAATAAAGTGTAGGTTGCAGTATAAAAATGGTCAGCGGGTCGTGTATCAGAGAAATTGGAAACTCAAATTTTTATATATCAGATGTCTGATGAATTAAAGGAGGATTATGAACACATCTGGCAGACCTGAATGAAAAAAGAAAAGAAAAAACGGTTGGTTAGTGCAATATAAAAAAGGGAAAGGAGTAATTTAAAATGTAAAAAATTAAAACAACAAAGAAAAATAATAGCAAAAAAAAAGAAAGTAAAAATATATAAATAAAGAAAAAAACTTAGGAGAAAAGAATGAATTTCCAATAAAATTTGCAAGAAAATACTGAGATGAACACTGAAAAAGAAGGGTAGAGAGTAAAGTGAAGAAAGTTGGAATGGGAGCGACCAGTGAGAAAAAAAGAAACGTTTACAAAGAAAAGAAGAAAGAAAGAAAGAAAGAAAGAAAGAAAAGGGAGGAAAGCATTACAAGCGTCAACAGAAAATGAAAATATAATCAGTAAGAACAATGTCAAAAGAAAGAAAGAAAGAAAGACGAAGAAAGAGAGAGGCGCAGATAGGGGAAAGAAAATGTATGAAGAAAAAAAGAGCAAACAAACAAAAACAATGAAATAACAAATAGAGATAAATACAGAGAGAAAAAGAAAGAAAGCTTCCCAGTAAAGCAAGAAAGGAAAAAGGGAGATACAAAGAAATATGTAGAGAAAGAAAAGGAGAATTCCAAAGGAAAGAAACAAATGAAAAAGAATGAAAGTAAAGAATGAAAGAAAAAGGGAGAAAAGAAATAATCGAAATGATGAAAACTTGAAAAAGAAAAGAAAACATATGGAGATGTAAATATTGAAAAGAAAGAAAGAAACTGAAGAACAAAGGATTTAAAGAGGGGAGGGTTGGTAGAAAAAAGAAAGAAAATATTTAAAATTTCTGAGAAATCAAGCTTTAGTTATTGTCAAAAGAAAGGAAGAAGGAAAGCACAAACAAACAAAATGCCGGAAACTAACGATAAAAAAAAAAAAATGCCGGAAATTATTCTCTATTAGAGTAGATAAACTTAGGACTTTATGTAGTATACTTAATATATACTATTACTGCAAGCTTGCCTGTATTGAAAATGCTTGCTTCCTTGCTGGCCAATCAAACCATCTAATATAGTTAGCCTTATGTTCAAGTACATTCGAATATAATACAGTGCAAAGAAAAAGTTACCCATGAAAACGAACCTCCTAAAGTAAAACCTTGAATAATTATCTAAACTCGAATGTAAATTAATATTAAGCCGACTTTACAAATTGATAATAGTTAATTATTGGATTTTAATTAATTATAAGGTGACACTCTAATGATTCAAACTCGATAGATAACGACAAACTTCCACCCATTAATATGGGAGGGGAGATTATCATCAAAAGTGCCCTGAATTGTTAACTTAGCACCGGACTTACTACTTAGATATAAATAAGTCACTTGTACTCATTCCCCTCCCCCCCTTTTTTTTTTTTTTAAATGGAGAGTAGATAATACAGTGGATGTGTTATCGGCAGCTCCATTAACTCTCGCTTCTCCTATTTTGTCATTCAGTCCTCATTCAATGAGTGATTTTTCTGACAAAGGGTGAAGAAAAATCTGCTTAAAGGTCGGTGTACTTGGTGACCAGTAGTCTGAGATGTCGGAAATTTTTCTGTCTCTGTGTGTCCTTGTGGCCATGTCACTAGTAAGGGTGCTGGAGGTAAACGTTTTGTCTGGGCTGACGTTATCCGCCTGATAGTCAGGGATCCAAACCTTGGATTAACCACTAAGGAGGCTGTCCTATCAGCAGGCGCAAAGTACTGGGACTGCTGTATTGCCATTTGGTGAGTGGATCTGGACCATGCAGTAGTCTCTGGTGGGGCCTCTCGATGCCATACTAGTGGGTTACGACTTTACCTTTTTGTGTGCTACAAAAAAAAAAAAAAATTTTCCTGTCTTTTTCTCTCTTACTTTCCCTCTCTGTAATGCTCTAACCAAGTATGCCGACCTATTCCACAAATCCCAAAATCTCAACATGAAATATCTCCAGAATAAAAACTCGATTAAACCTAGAACCCCATCTTCCAATGTAGACCCCTACTACCAGGTCTCCTTCTCCAACATCAGGGGTCTACGTTCCAACCTTCCACAGGTTGAAACCCAATTACAGGAGACGAAACCGGACATATTATTTCTAAGTGAAACTGGAATAGGGCCGACCACTTTCCTAGATGAGTTCATAATTAACGGATACTCTAATTTAACAGCTAAATCTGACACCCAAGATCGCCATGGGCATGGAATATGTGCCTACATTAAGGATGGCTTCCCGTGTGGCAGGGATATCTCTAGAGAAGATCCTAATTTACCCTATATGTGCTTCAGGGTTGCACTTGCTAACACCACTGCATTTATATTTGCCCACTATAGGCCCCACAACAGTGGAGTTACTATCTTTAAGAGCATATCTGAGAAAATAGACCACATACTGTCTTCACATCCCTCGGCTAACATCCACATCTGTGGTGACTTCAATGTCCATAACGTGGAATGGCTGACCCATTCAAATAAGACAGATGATGAGGGGAGGTTTTGTCATGATTTTGTCATTGCTTATGACCTCACTCAGATTGTTCGCGAACCCACCCGTGTGCCCGATACACCCGGTCAATATGCAAGCCTCGTAGACCTTTTTCTCTCAACTTCCCCTGAGCTATGTTCATGTTCCATTCATTCTCCTCTAGGATCCTCCGACCACTCCATCGTATAAGTTAAGATAAAAACGAAATGTAAGAAGCCCCCAGACGTACCCCTCCAACGTACTGTATACCGATACTCTATGGCTGACTGGGATAGCTTCCGTACATTCATATCTGATTTACCTCTGCACTCCATGTTTAAAAAGGAAGTGTCCTCTATAGTATCAGATCTGACAGAATGGTTAATTGTAGGCATATACCAATTCATATCATCTAAAAAATTCCAACAAAAACCTAACAGCCAGCCATGGTTCTCCCCAGAATGTGCTGCTGCTATCGCGCACAGAAATCACTTTTTCCATAGCTACCAACGTAATAGATGCACTGAGACTAAAGCTGCTTTCAGGACTGCCAGCAACCACCGTAAAAGAGTAATAAAAAATGCAAAAGAGCTATATGCCCAGTCTGTTAAATCCAAGGTAGCTGATCAGCGGCTTGGTTCCCACCAGTTTTGGCAAATAACAAATAGGATCCTGAACAGAAGTGTGCGTTCTATCCCAACCATTATCAATGGACCAGAGGTCATCTCGTCAGCATCAGACAAGGCCAAACTATTTGCAAAGAACTTTGCAGCTAATTCTACCCTATGCGACGAAGGCCATCAACTCCCCATATTTCCTCCTATAACACAGAACAAGCTAGGTAACATACAAATATCTGTGCATGAGGTCGCCAAGCTAATCAAGAACCTAGATTCCAGTAAAGCAACTGGCCCTGATGGCATCCCAATTACAGTGTTAAAAAAGCTTCAACCAGAACTTGTTCCCATACTTACAAAACTATTTAAGCGCTGCCTTAAGGAGATGTGCTTTCCGACTCCCTGGAAGACCTCATCAGTTTGCCCTGTATTTAAGAATTCAGGTGATAAGTCATCTCCCTCTCAGTACAGACCAATAAGTCTCCTGTGTGTTATGAGTAAGTTGCTGGAATCCATATTTAATAGAGAAATAGTCAACCACCTCAGCAGGAATAACCTTCTTAATGACACACAATATGGTTTCCGCTCTGCAAGATCTACAGCAGATGTGCTGATGGTTATATCCCACAGGATTAGTGAATCTCTTGACAAAGGCTTTCTTTCTAGGGCAATTGCTCTTGACATATCAAAGGCCTTCGACAAGGTATGGCATAAAGGTCTACTTCACAAGATTTCCAGCTATAACTACATTTATATAATAAATGTTTTCTCAATCATTAAATCATTTCTCTCCGATAGGCTCATAAGAGTAGTGGTAGATGGACAAAAATCGGAGGCCTGCAATATAAATGCTGGAGTCCCTCAGGGGTCAATCCTGGGCCCAACTCTCTTCCTGATCTACATCAATGACCTCCCTAAACACATACTTAAATCATTCGTTGACATCTATGCTGATGACACGACCATCTACGGCAACACATCAAAGGCTGTAAATGACTGACAAAGTTCTCTCTGATTCTCTCTCCTCTGATCTCGAGCGCGTGGTTCAGTGGGGGAAGACATGGCTGGTTACCTTTAATGCATCCAAAACCAAACTCCTATCCTTACATCATCAACGCTCTGATCCCCATCTGGCATTAATTGTGATGGATGGCTCTCGTCTGGGTGAGGCCCCGTGTTTTGACAAGCTTCTGGGTTTGACCTTTACTCCTGATCTGAAATGGAACACGTACATCAAGTCTGTTGCCAAGGTCGCTGGAAAGATGATGGGATCCTTCTACCGCTCCAGAAGATATCTCACTACTGATGTAATTCTCTGTCTATATAAAAGCCAAGTACGTCCAAGGATGGAATTCTGTTGCCATATCTGGGCAGGAGCTGCTAAAAACAGCCTATCCTGCCTTGACAGAGTACAAAATAGACTTTGTGGCTTAGTGGGGGATGCCCTTTTCTCTACCCTGCAACCTCTCTCCCACAGAAGAAACGTTGCGAGCCTATCCTTGTTTTAACGTTATTTCCATGGCAGGTGCTCGTCTGAACTCCAATCTCTGGTCCCCCCTTGCCAATCTTTCACGAAAAACACCCGTCTAGCTGAATCCACTGTGAAAAATTTCCCCCACTCTATATCTGTGCCTAAATTAAAACGCGGATTCCATGAACAAAGCTTCTTTCTTAGAACTGCACGCCTGTGGAACTCTGTTCCGTCTGCCTGCTTCCCACCGGACTACAAATTGGATGTGTTCAAGTCCAATGTTAACAAATTCCTAATGAACCGCCCCCTTAAGTAAACACTTCATCAAATCTCCACACTAACGTAATGTACTTGCAATAACCCTTATACCTGAGTGACTTCCGGGCCTTGATAAGTGGTGATCACTGTGTAAAAAAAAAAAAAAGAAAAAGAAAAGGGATGAGGAGGAGAGAAGGGTTGTTAGAAAGACATGCAGAAAGAAAGGAAAGGTTTTTGAAGAAAAAAGAAAGTCAAATGAAGAAAAAAAAATCGGGTTCTTTTAACGAAATTCGAAAATTGAATTTACAATGAAACAAATGGTATCTACTGAATTGCTATGTCATAGTAATGAGCATATCCAAAAATTACGAAAAACTATAAGGTAGAAATTAATTACTAATGAAAATAGTTTTCAAAAGCAATCAGTGAAAATTGAGTTTAAAAAAAACGGAAACCGGAGAGTTCTAATTGTGACAAAAGAGGAATAAATATTTTTTTTAAAACTGAAAACCTTTGACCAACTTAGCAAAACTTATTTTTCGGTAATTGTTTTCTAAAACTGTTTTCATCAATAATTAGTTTTTTACCTAATCGTTTTTCATAATGTTTGGATATTTTCATTATTGCGACATGACAATTCAGTAGATACCATTAGTTTCACTTGAAATTCAATGTTTCAATTTTCGAATTTCTCTACAATAACGAAGAAAAACCGAATTTCATATTTGAAAATGTGAACGAGAAAGACGTAGAGAGAGAATTGCGAAAACAATGTAAAATGGAAGAAGAAAGAAAGACAATAAAAAGAGAAAAAAGAGAGAAAAGAGAAATAAACGTTAAAAAAAACGATGAAAGAATGAAATAAAAACATGAACTTTACAATTTACATTTCTAAAATATATTTGAACTTATTTTCTTGTTTAAAACGTTTAACGAGGAATCAAAAGGAAGAAAGCACGGAGGTATGAGGAGGACGGAAGGACTGTGAACAAATACACGCAGAAAGAAAGGAAAGGTTTTTTGAAAAAATAGAAAGAAAGAAAGACAAAAAAATCGCACCTGAAAATATGAACGAGAAATACATAGACAGATGGGAGAAGAAAGGGAGACAACTAAAGATGATAAAATAGAAAAAAAAACAAAAAAAAAAAACAAAAAAAAAACAAAACAAAAGCGATTATAAAGTTCAATAAAAACACGACCTTTTCAATTGAAATTTCGAAGACATGTTTATACTTATTTTCTTGTGCGATGCTTTTCAATCGATGAATTTTCAGACCTGAAATCCGAAAGAAACCGTGAGAAATACTCACAGGTTAAATAAAAGTTAACTTCAAGTCGAGGGATTTTTTTGTTCCAACACAAAACATCCGGTTTGTTTAAAAACATAAACTCACCAATTTTGGCGGGAAGCCATAACAAAGAATATATTGACCCCGAAACAAGATTAAAAGGTTAACATTACAATGTAAGAAACTGTAGTTTGATTTGTTTTAGACTTCAAACTTCTTTTTGTTGTTGCTGTTATGTTTGCATAAACTAGGTGCTTTTTTTTTTAACCCGATTGACCTCCGCACTTACGTTATTATAGCCAGAGTCGGAAGATCCCAACCCTCTTTGCACTCATCCAGTGAAGGTGCTTCCATTCTCTTTGACCCTTCATATTGATGCCGACACAACTATTTTTTGGGGGTGGCGTGGGGGTGGAGGTTAATTATACTTTTTAAATTTTCTTGATTCCAGGTTATGTTCTTTTTGTCTTATTTCTGTTGTAGTTTCTATATGGTCGGTTAGTGTTTGTACATCCTGTGCATTAGTTTCCGTATTCAAGGGTTTTCCTTAATATTTCAGCCGTTTTCATCATTATTATTATCCGTCGTATCTATTTAGTAGGTACCTCCAACGCGCGCCACAGTTTTACCCCCCCCCCCATATGTAACACGATGTAATTGTAATTTAATATTATCATCTTTACTTGTTTTTTTACCATTTAATGGAAAAAGCTTCAAATAAACTGCTAATATTTTTTAAAAACTTTTTACAGCATACAAAAATAATGAAAATGCGAGACAAAAATCGTGTTTACATTATTGACGCTTTAAAACAACGTTCCTATGTAGTGATGTTTTTTAAGCCGTTCACACATCCATGTTTTAAAAATCTAGTAAGAATCAAATACTAATCATGTTTTCCTGAAATTTTCGATATTCAATCATTATTAAATAAACTTACATATTAAAAGTAGGTTTCGATAACTATATTAGCGGAAATATATTTTTCTCAGGTGTTCTACCCCCCCCCTATATTTCATAGTCCGAAAACTAAGCAAAATAAATGTGGGTTGATAAAAGTTTCAACATTTTTAAAGCTGAAAAGATCAAATAATTAAAAAATAGTATTTTTTTTATATATATAAAATCCTATTATTTATTTCACTTACCTCAAAGTTGTAAATAAAATTGGACATAAATTCAATATTATGCTAAAAAAAAGAAAAGAAAACACTTTCTGGATAATTTTTTTCTCGGTAATATAATTATTCGAATTACAACAAGAAAAAACAATTCTAAAAAAGAATTATTTTTGAAAAGCTTTAAGTGATATTAAATTCGAATATTATGCGATATGAAGTTTAAATGGATTTTTTTAATAACAGGTTTCCAATAATAAAAAAAATATATTCATATAAAAGAATATAAGATTATTGAGATAATAATATTGTAAATCCAAAATCAACCTTAAATAAATTCGTTTTGATTTTAATATTTAAATTGATAGAGGGCGGTACTTGTGATTGGCACTTTTTTTTCCAAAATGTACGGAGGCTTGTAAAGAACATTATTTTTAAATACATGTGTCAACAGAAGACGTTAAAATTAATTTTATTTTATTAACTCGAGTCTGTGTAGTTCGTTAATAAAAACACGAACGCTTATCCATAGAAATTAACACAAACACACGAAATGATGACGTCACTATTAAAATGTGTACTACTGACGTTTTACACATCGCCGTGGAGGTACCTACTATTCAGCCATCCCTCTGATTCCGATCTCTCACATTCTTTTTTTTTTCGTGGTTGTTCTTAGTGCTCCTACTATTATTGGTGCTATCTTGACTTTCTTCATTTTCCATATCTCTTTCAGCTCTCTTGTTATTTCCCTGTCTTCTTGATATTCACCCTGTGGTCTGCTGGAACGGCAAAATCTACGATCTGGCAGAATTTGTCCTTCTTGTTAACTATCGTGACATGCGGTCTTCTTGCTTTGATTGGTTTGTCTGTTTGAACGTCCATGTTCCGTAGAATTTTGTGATTTTGCAACTGGTTTATGCTCCCGCACCAACCACATTTTTTCTTCAGAAATCGATGTCAAATTATAAGATTTGTGCCAGTTTCAGTGCCAGTTTCAGTTCCATTGGATTCATATAGTATTTTTCCTTCTGTTTTTATCTTAGTATAACTGTAGTAGGTTTGTGTTCCCTTGTTATAATGGTTCGTGTCTCCAATCAAGAGTATTATTAAATTAAATGGAATTGTAGAAGGCGGTACAATGCAGAAGTAACGGAAAGACACAGGCTGAAGCAGGTGAGAAATTTATTAATACAACTTATAAATACATGTGTACATATTCATATTTCATATACGCAGTATATTTATATTTGCACAGTGGTTACCTGGGAAAGTCGGTCTGGTGGTATGTCCGTGTAATATAATATTTCGAGAAAGATCTCTTCGTCGGATATTTACTTGACTTTGACTTTCCCAGGTAACCATTGATTCCAATTTCTCCTAATCTTTTTTTCTTATGTTTTTGGAGCTGTCTATTACAGTTATTAGTATTACGCTAAATTTCCTCCTGTTGCATAGCCTTCCTTTTATTTACTTTATCACTTGATTTTCACCCCGTGAACTGCTGGGACAATGAAATCTACAAATGGAAATTGTTGATTAATATCACGCCTAGTCTCTTTATGTAACTTAGTTTATCCATTTGTACTTCCATGTCCCAGAGTATATTATATTTGTTTCCTTTACTACTGGTTTCGGTTTGTGTCTCTTCCACGCGCCTGTTTATATAGTGTTTATATATGTATAGTGTTTATATACTACCCAGTCTTTTACACGCAATCGCGTCTTTTTTATTTTTGTGCGCTAGTTTTCTGCATCTACTATGTTATTTACCCTTACGTTTCTTTGTCAACATGGTGTACATTTACTAATTTCCTCTCGGTTTTTATTTAGTTTTTATATAGATCGTTCTAATCACGTTGTTTTATGCTGCCGTTATGATCGATTTTGCTTCTCTGTTCAAATGTCCTTTTTTGTAGTCAATTTGGTTTTTTATATAAATTGTTCTAACCGTGTTGTTTTATGCTGTCGTTAGGAACGATTCTGTTTCTGTTCAAGTGTCCTTTTCATAGTCATTTTGTTTTTATATAGATCGTCTTGATCGCGCTGTTTTGTGCAGCTATTAAGTGTCCTTTTCATATCCATATGCTTTCAAGCGTCCCTCCTTTGTCCAGTCTTATAGATCATCTGTGTAACTGCTTCCCTTGAGATATTTTCAACATCTTCTTGTTCTCAGTTTCACTGTATTGTTCGTTTTTTGTTTATTATGCGATAAGAGGGTTCAATAGTCTCTCTTTGTTCCAATAACGTTTTTACTTAAAAAAATACTTAAATACTTAGTCATGTTGAACGATTCAACAACACTAAAAAAATCCTAGTGACTCAAAATTCACAAATCATTTAACATTTATTTGTGGAAGTGGATTGGATTTTGTTTTTTAAAATGTGTATTAATTAAAACGAAATGATAACTTAGATATCTAGTTATTTTTTAAGTGCGTCCTATTATAAGAGACATCGTGGCATATGTGTGCTTCACTTTAAAATAACATTTAAAAATAAAATCATTATACGAGGGCGTGCAATAATTAATGCCCCTGACCCACTTCCCATAGCAGTAGAGCAATGAAACTTGGCACAGTTATTAGTCTTTCTCTACATAGGAACCACCTAGAGTTATGCATTTCTCCTGTCGTTTGATGCAGCTCTGGAGACCGTTTTTGTAGAACACCCTAGATTGGAACTTCAATCACGATGTGACTTCAGATATAAAGGCTGCATCATCTGGGAAATGCTTTCTTTTCAAAAACAACTTCATGGCTGGAAAGAAGTGAAAGTTAGAGGGTGCAAGTTCAGGAGAGTAGGGAGGATGGGGAAGGATTTCATAACACACGCTCGTGCTTCTGATCTGGCGACATGCGAATTGTGGACCGGAGCGTTGTCCTGCAGGAGGAGGGTACCTTTGCTGATCTTGTCCCGCCTCTTTGATAGCTTCCCTTAATTTCCTCAAAAGTGAAGCATAATAGGCTCCTGTAATTGTGGTACCCTTTGCCAGGAAATCTGTCATCACTACTCCGTCCAGGTCCTAGAAGACTGAGCATGATCTTGCCAGAGGAGGGCTGCACCCTTGCCTTCTTTGGAGGTGGTGAGTCCAAATGCTTCCACTGCATTGACTGGACTTTGGTCTCTAGACCATAGTGATGGACCCAGGTTTCATCCTGTGTAATCAGTCTTTTGAAAAACTTTGACTCCTCTTCTTGGCACATCTCCAAATTCATCCTCAAGCACTCGACGCGTTCTCGCTTCTGGAATGGTGTGAGCAACCTGGGAATCCATCTGGCAGACGCCTTATGCATATGCAAATGGTCATGAATGATAGTTTCCACAGACTCTGTACTAATCTTGACATCTTGGGCTATTTGGCGAATAGTAATGCGCCGATCTTCCAAAATGGCAGCCTCAACTTGACGGACAGATACCTCATTAATGGCACAAGGGGAGCGACCAGGTCTGGGAGCTGTTTCCACAGACTTCCGGGTATGTTTGAATTCACGATGCCAGCGTTTTACAAGGTCATATGATGGGGCATTATCACCATAAGTTTCTTTCATTTCATCAGAAGTCTCCTGTGGTGTGCATCCTTTCAAATACAAAAACCGGATCACTGCTCGACATTCAACAGGTTCCATTTCACACCTGACTCAGTTCAAACACCTGTAAAACAGAAACCACAATTAGTTCAGAGCTGTAATTTGCCACATAACATATTAAGATATAAATCATTGCACATGCCAAATTTCAGTTAGATCAGACAACTGGAAGCGTGTCAGGGGCATTACTTATTGCACGCCCCTCGTACAATAAATAAAACAAAAGTATTTTTGTTACATCTGGGCTGGTGCATCTACTACTGGATCTCCCTTTTAGACAGGGTCCCAAAAAAGAGTCTCATATCTAATATACCCTGCACTATCAGCCAAGCCCCAACCTCTGTAACATCGCCCCAATGTTGCATCTATCTGCCTGTCTTACGAGTCCTTTGATGGAATATGCTCTGATGAAATTATATGTATATATTTCCCCCGAGACATACATACTTCCGACCAACATGACAAGCAACAAAACCCCACCCTAGATTCCAGAAATATTTTTTCCGTCGAACTGTCAGACTTTTGAACTCCCTCCCTATTTCATGCGCCTCTGATTGTACTGACATACAGAAGTTTAAATGTAATGTTAAGAGACACCTCACTGCTCAATTCCCCACAATTCCCTGTTAGTCATGATCCCAAATAGTAGTCCCTTTCGTTCAAGTTGCAATATGCCTTGCATGGAGTGAATATATATATATATATATATATATATATATATATATATATATATATATATATATATATATATATATATATATATATATATATATATATTAGATGACACAATGTATATATATATATATATATATATATATATATATATATATATATATATATATATATATTAGATGCATTGTGTCATCTCTGTAAAGAGTTCAGTTCAGTGAGGAATTGATGCATTATGTCAATGTGACTATTCATTTAATATTATTAGACTGGGATAGTATTAAGGAGAGCTGGGGGAACGTACAATATTTTCTATAAATGAGTGCTCGAGAACAAATTTTGTAAACTAGTTTTAAAATGAGAATGGATTCAATGCAAAACTTGAAACCACTTTGCCATTTCGCAATGGGGAGTGATTGCTACTTCCCACCAATGTTTGTAGATCCTTCTTTCAGTTTAATTCCGGTTCTGTTTTGACATTTATTGAGCATGAACAGGAAGACTTACCAAGTTAACAAAATATATATATTGTTTTGCTTAAACCACATGCCATCCAATTGATACTGCATTCGCGTTTTAAGATATAACTTCTTAAAATGTCATTAAATATATTATTATTCAGCGTTAAGGGCGTAAAGTGTATTATTTGTCTACTTGTGCATAAATGGTTGTGGCGCGAAATATCAGAAATTAACATTAAAATAGCGAACAAAAGAAAACAAAAACACAAATATAATCAAAAGCAAAAATTAAAAATTTGTATTGGTTGTTCGCTTAGGGACTTTCTCTAAAATTTAGGAAATACGCACCGTATTTATTAATTTAATTTAATTTATTGAATACGAAAAAGCAAATGGTCGCTATGTCTTTGAAGTCCCGACAAAAACTTCAAAATAAAAAAAAAAAAAAAAAAATGGTGGTAGAAACCCACCCAATAAATGTTACCATGGCATTTATTGGGTGGGTTTCTACCACCATTTTGTTTCCTTTCTTTCATCTTTTTTTTACGTGATTGTCGAGACTTCAAAGATGTAAAGAGGGACAGCGGCCATTTTTTCTTGTTTTTCGGTAACGCTAAATATTATTTGTTTTTCGAACCGAAAAGTTTCAAACTTAACCAGTTAGGTAGAAAAGTAACTTATCTTGCCTTTGATAACATTTATTTGTTATATATTTGTTTTGTGACTAGCTTTTCGGTTTTTTTTTTACATAGAGTCACTACTTATTAATGCCCGGAAGCCACTCGTGGATAACGGTTATTGCGTGTGCAGTAATCAATGGGATAGTGTTGTAGTAATCGTTAGTATTGGAGATTTGATAAAGTGTCTTACTTAAGGGGGCGGTTCATCAGGAATTTTTTATGTTGGACTTGAAGACATCCAAGTTGTAGTCAGGTGGGAAACAGACAAGCTTTAGAGAGTTCCACAGGCGTGCACTTCTAAAAAAGAAGCTTTGTTCATGGAATCTACGTTTTGATTGAGGCACAGATAAAGAGTGGGAAAAATTATTGACGGTGGTTTCAGTTAGACGGGTGTTTATCGTGAAAGATTGGCGAGGGGGGGGCAAAGATTGGAGCTCAGACGAGAACTTGCCATGGAAATAACGATAAAACAAAGATAGGCTCACAGCGTCTCTTCTTTGGGAGAGAGGTTGCAGGGAAGAGGAAAGGGCATCCCCCACTAAGCTACGAAGTCAATTTTGTACTCTGTCAATACAGGATAGGCTATTTTTAGTAGCTCGAGCCCAGATGTGGCAGCAGTACTCCATCCTTGGACGTACTTGGCTTTTATATAGATTTTCGTACCTCTGTGGATTGTAATACCAACCCAATTTATTATTTATTAATTTGTTTGTTCGTTTATTTATTTATTTGCTCTTTTTGTTCGTTGTACATCTTTCGGCATCTTTCACTGCTAAATATCGTACATAACGATGAGAATTTTATGAGGTAAATAAATAAAGGAATAAAAAACATGGAGGATTTTGAAAAGTTTACTTAGCCATCATGATAAAACTGTTGGACCTGTTCTGCTAGACTGAATATGTCCCTGGTGGATATTTCATTATGAAGAATTGTTAGCGGCGAGTTCGATATTTATTACAATCGACTAACGCAAAATCATTTATACTCATACTACGTAGTTCTTTATTTTACTTTGTGTTAATACATGTTTCAATTAGTCAGATATGTAGATAGATAGATAGATAGATAGATGTAGAGTGTGTGTGAGAGAGAGAGAGAAAGAGAGAGAGAGAGAGAGAGAGAGAGAGAGAGAGAGAGAGAGAGAGAGAGAGAGAGAGAGAGAGAGAGACTATAAAGAACTACATGCAAACATCTGTGTTCACCTCGTCTTCAAACAACTCTTTTCACTTGATCCTTGGTCACGTAGTTCCTGACTTTTGTTACTCGTTTTCACGTTTATGTCATACTTGAACTTCTGACCCCGTTGACAACTCATTTCCTATCTCTGTTCATCGAGGTCAACAAGTTCTTTTGATAAATAATCTTATTTTGATGTTAAAAATAATCTCACAATAAATACATAAACAGTGCATCAGATCAACTCTAGAAATGCCCTCGCAAATTATTTTTTTTTTACTATTATTTTTCAATTCATCCAGTTAATTCTTAAAATAGTTTACATTTGAGTTATAGTTAAGCTGATTAACGTGGCTATGAAATAATAGAAAAAATCTACTTTGTAACGTTACATTTATCAGGTTACGTTACATTTGTTGTACAACGTTACATTTATCTTGCCAAGTTACATGTACTGTGTTACGCTACATTTATCATGTTACGTACATTTATCATATTATATCACTTTTATCGTACACGTTACATTTATCATGTTACGTTACATTTATCATGTAACGTTATATTTATTATGTTACGTTACATTTGTGTTACGTTGCATTTATCATGTTATCATGTAACGTAACACAATGAACTTAACGTAACATGATAACTGTAACGCTACATAAATGTAGCGTAATATCGTAAATCTAACGTAACATGATAAATGTAACGTAACATGATAACTGTAAAGTGACACGATAAATGTAACGGTGCATGACAAATGTAACGTTACATTTATCGTGTAACATTACATTATCGTGTTACGTTACAATTATCATGTTACGTTACATTTGTTGCGTTACGTTACATTTATTATGTCACGTTCCATTTATTGCGTTACATTTATCGTGTTACATTATGTTTATTATGTAACGTTACATTTATCATGTAAAATACTGTTGTTTTTTTTTTTACCTCGACATCAAAGTCAACAGTCAAGACCATTCTTGTAATAACCTAGTTTATTGCTAATCGATTTTTTTCTTTGCAGACCGAAGTGCTCCCCCTTGGAGAGCGCTGGGTTTTCAATACCACTTTTCTGACCTTGTGTCTAATCTTCCTGTCATGGTAAGGAAGAAAAATACTATCATGTAAAATACTGTAAAGCTTTGCACAAGGAACGGTTGAATGACGGATATTTCTGAGGACATTAGGTGAGTTGAAGAACAAACGGCTGATTCTAAGGGTGAATAATACATTGCGAGAAGATGCCCTAATTCAATTTTTGGCCAAGGAGACATCATCACCAATCACGTGAAACACTAACGCTATACTCCATCTTCTTATTAATTTTTAATCTCAATATTCCCGATCGTGTGTAGCATCGTGCATATAAGAGCGTGGTAAAATATCAGCAGCAGCGAAGGCTGGCTGGCTTGCGAAGAAATTAGCAGCAGCAGTAGTAGCTGAAAACGTGCATATGAAAATTAGGAAGTGTGCGCGAGAAGAAAAAGGAAAAAATGCGTCACGTTATCAAGAGAAACAAATTCGATTTCAAAGAAAATGAATGCGTAAAATCGAGAAAGAGAATGAGCCGGCTGTAGCCGGCATGCGTTCGGGAGACGGATAAGAAAAGTGTACAGCGGAAGAAACGGTAATAAAAGGTTTTGTTGAAAAAGGAAAAATGCTGGCCCAGATTTTTACGAATTACTAAAGTAAAGTGTAACGCCATGTAACGTTACACATGAAATCGCAAAACATATACAGAATAATGTTAATTCGCAAACTTACAACAGCAACTAATAAAGAATGGTGTGTATTTCTTTATAAATATGCGTTATATTTATTACAGACAATCTGGATAATAGGAATTTTCATGAACAGAGTTTCGTTCCAGAAATTTGACACTTGTATAATATTATGTTTCTGGTCTTTTTTTTTAAGAAGAAGAATAAGAAGATTAATAATTTCTAATATTTGGATTATTCGGACTATTGTTCTCATCTTGAGTGTTATTTTCACAACATTTCAGCTAATGTAAACTCCGACCTTCTTCTGGTGTAACTTGTCAAACTCTGGGGTCTTTCTATTGAACTTGGGAACATGCACGAAATTTCGAACGAAACCCTTTATTTAATTCACAAGAGTAGCATGTTCTCGTTCCATCAGCCATGACTGGGTAGAAGTCTTAAGTAGAAGTCTTAAGTAATTTGCGGTTGTATTCTTAGTATCGCCCGCACTGGCGATTGAACCTTCAACTTCCAGAAGTGTCACTTATAACTGAATTTTATTTAGTACTTTAACCGTTACGCCATGGCTCTTTGTGTAATCCATAGCACCATCTTTTATCCTCGATTTGCTATTCGTCCTGATAAGTGGTCACTCATTAGTAAAAAAAATCAAAAAGAATGTCTATCAAAAAGGTATATTTGTTGTCTTTGACCTTTCAAATGTAAAGAAAAAAATTTTCTTTTTTTTTTTATACATTCATTACAGTTGTAAAATAATATATAGTTTTTTTTTTTTACTTGTTGGGAGAAAGAGGGTGTTGGGT
>NC_136487.1:25895482-26102982 GCF_053919585.1 Euprymna scolopes | reverse complement strand
AAAACCATGCGACCTCTACTCTGAAACCCTACCCCGACTATTAGTATTTAACTGAGCGATTCATATTTGTGAGAAAAAGAAGAAAAAATCTTTCAACATTTGTGATTTATACTAACTGTATTCAATTCTCACTTTTTCTGAGGTCACATATTTCGAGTTTTCGTCCCAACACAGTCCCATTACACATATCAACGCCTGCGACTGTGAAGTGACGCCATTCCGCATTTTTTTTTCCTGACTTCAATAAATATTATACGTCTTTCTTTTTCACTCATGAACCCTCTTGGCATAATTAGGGCTATGTCAGGAGAATATTCGTTTCATTATTTTGACTCTCGAGTATATATCAGTTAATATCTTATATGTTCTTAGATAATAGAGTGCTGTGGTTCTTGATTGATTAACTGTATCTATTTGTGTAGGATATATACTCAACAGTCAAAACAACGATAAGAATATTCTCTTGTCATTGCCCTAGTCAAAATTGACTCCCAATAAACTTGGCGACATTTCGCGATCACCTGCTTGTTAAAATAAAGGACACTAAACTACAGTTAATTTCATAAATAATCCTGTTCACTGGCTGGACAAAATATGCAGATTTTCTCCTATGCTTTACGCCCTCATCCTATCTAGAACGACAAAAGGTATATTACTTTTCATCTCTATCTTTCGGTAGAAAATTGATTTATAGACTGTCATCTGAGCTGCAGGAGAGCGCCGACGAGACCGACTAAAATATGTTTGCAGCTCAAAAAAAACTGCTCTTTTCGGGAAATTAGATGCTCACAATAAAATAACATTGTGCCTAACTTTGTCACTGTGAGACGCAAGTAAACAAATCTGGTTTTCAGATTAGGATCAACGTCTAATTTGTTTTTGGATTTGTGTCTAATTTATTGTTAGTGTAATGTTTTAAATATTTCTATGGCCTGGGTATTTATGAAAAAGATTAGAGGTGGAAAAGGATGCCATAGAGGTCACAACAAAGAATACATGAACTGAACAACGTTGGAAGTGCGTAGATTCTGACTCCATATAATTAAAGACAGGCGAATATTGAAGGTTGAGAACCGATTTTATTTACTACCAACAATTTGTATTAGGAGAGGCAAAGTGTTCGTAGGATGGAATGTGATTTAACAAAGGAGATGAATGTTCGTAAAATGTTTGTAGGTATGTATGAATTGACAAGGAATGAATGTTTGTAAAATGTAACTTATCTTTTTGACGATGGAGATGGTTAGAGTAGGCCAGTCATCCTGCTGTCGGTGATGCGTGTCCTGGCTTGTAACTGGAAAGCGGGCGACTTTTTCACCAGCAGCTAGTAGCCCGGCGTCTTCGTCTTCTTTTTTCCTCCTCTCTTCTTTGGTTTGTATGAATTAGGCAGTGTTTAGAACTGAAGGCGTTTGGTCCATAACATGAGAGCGTAATCGGCTTCAGTTCACTGGTGCCTTATTTCTTTTTCTTCTTCATTATGTCTCTTCAGGTTTGGTGACAGAATCCATCCATACGTTCACTGACGCAGCGGGGCGAGTTCTCTTCTCTTCATCTCTTTAGGTCGGGTGGGAGAATCTGTCCGTGCGTTCACTGATGCAGCAGAGAGAATCTCCTCTTCCCTCTTTTTGGTTCCCTCAAATCCCTCGTTTTATAGTGGCAAACTGGCTTCCAGTGACTGTAATATTTGAGGTGTTTATTTTAGGCGCGGAGCTCTGCCATTGGTCGATAATTATTTTGTGGTTATGTTATTTTTTTTTCCAAAGCGGAAGCGATGCGTGGAACCATGTGCAAAAGACGATTTTTCATTTTGTCTCTCATGGTGGATACGTTAACATCCGGTTCGCTGCCAATTCTCATCATGTTCCCACATTTCTACAAATAAATATTTCAGAGTATATTATTTGTTCCGTCTTACGAGGCCATCTTCACAGGCATTACCCCCTCTTTTTATAGAAGGGTAGAGTTACTTCCTGTTGTCTGAAACACACTCATCCGTGAAGGAGTGCCGAGCGGACTACCAGGTATTTTTCTTCCAATCTAAAATGCCGTTTCCGATGAGCTGGATTTTCGTCGCATAAAAACCCCGAATTTGTGTCTAACTTTGCCCTTGAAGAGGATAGGACAAGTTGTAGAGGGAAAAGCAAGAATAACAAACGATTTATTTTATTGACAACTTTTTAAAACGATGACAGCTAAAGATTTCGTAATGAATGATGGTTCGCTGTGTTTTAAGAACGTTCTAGAATAGGAAAAGCGGATTAGACATGGCGTCATATAAGTGCGTGTATACATGTAATAGACATTGTATATGTGTGTATATTAGTTTGTTTCTGCTATTTTACTTATAGATTGTGTGTGTATGAACTTGTGTGTACATTAATTCGATACACTGCATGTGTTTAGTATTACGTCTGCCGAGGCCGATAACCCCAAAGCACGTGTGTTGTTTAAAACGAAAATACCAGAGGAGGGAGGGAGGGAGGGAGAGAGAGAGAGAGAGAGAGAGAGAAAGAGAGAGAGAGAGGGGGGTATGAAATTCGAAAATTTTTAGATGAGAATTGATAATATATTATTTTAATTATTTGACTGACAGAACAAGACTGGGTTAAATAAAAGATGCTGTTTGAAATTTCGTATAGATTCCCAAGTTCAGCACGAAAGATTCCCGAGTTCAACAAGCTACACACGAAGAAAGACGTTGGCTGCATCAGCAAAAACGTTTGAAGAATAACATCTCAGATGAAAGAAGTAGTCTAAATAATAATAATAATAATAATAATAATAATAATAATAATAATAATAATAATAAAAATACAAATAGAACTGTATTTGGATTTTTATAGTATTCGCAAATAATCGGAACTGACTGCTGATCTGAGCTTTTGCTAATCAAGAGTCAATACTTAAAACCAACATTCGCTACTGCTGCTTCGCATAAAGTAAATGATAAGAGAATAATATACTATACCATAAGTAAACATAAAACCATCGTTTTGGCTGTTGTTTGATATTTCATGAGAAATAATAAAATTAATTATGTTTTCAGATGACGATTGATAATTAGTAATATATGGATTATTCGGACCACTGTTCTCATCTTGAGTGTTATTCGCATAATGTTTCGGTTAATGTAGCCTCCAAACCTTCTTCAGGTGTACCTTGTCGAACTCAGGAATCTATACAGTATTTTACGAGTAAGAGAAATTCTTTATTTAATCCACAGGGATAGTATGCTTTTGTTCCGTCAGTCAGGACTGAGTAGAAGTCCTAAGTAATTCGCAGTTGTATTTTGAGTGTCATCTGCGCGAAGAATTGAACCTGCAACCTCCAGAAGAATATAAGTTTCCAACTGAATTTTACCAAGTACTTTATCCACTGTGTCACAGATCCTTGTGGACCCCCGAGTTCGACAGAAAGATTCCCGAGTTCGACAACATATATTTGAAGAAGGTTGGGGGTTACACTGGGCGAAGCATTATGTGAACAATAAAAAGTTAATGTTAATAAGTTGGCATGAAGGAAAATGGTGACAACATGTTAATATAATACCTGAGTTATGTGCCCTTGATAGGAACTCTCTACCTTTACATTAGGGCAACTCCCCGGGACAGAAGTAAACTGTTATGGCGACCTGAATAAAGGCACTTACTCACGTGGTAAGTTCTTACTGAAATGTAGTATCTCGTTGTTATTCCCACACATAAAATATTTCATATTTTAATCATGCAACAACAATATTAACTTATTTTTATTTTAAATTGGATTTTAAATTGGATACAATATTGTACGTGTCATTTGTTTTTATTTTACAGCAAGTCAACCATTTTCAGGTTATTTGTTTGTAACGTGACCGTTACACTTACCACTCGGACCCACACAATGTCTGGTACCGTCGCAGGAATAAACAACCATGGAAGGACATAAAAAAATACAGCTCAGTATTTTTTTTACGTGAATACAAAAAGCATTTATTCCAGTAATTTCCGACAACGCACTTTACTGTATTTCAAAATATCACTCACGCGTCGGACATGTCTGCGCACGTGTCATTTTCACGCATGTGCCATTTTCACGCACATGTCATTTTCGTTGCCTGCATTTTTGCTTTTTCGACCACGCGGGGTATTTTCTCTCTCGCTGCATACGCACCAAAACACATTCGATGGCTTTCTTTGTCTCGACCACGTGCTGTATTTTTATTTCGATTTTATCTCCTTCTTCCCGTAACATCAGCGCGTGCAGATTTTCTTAATTTTCATATGTGCTATGACTGCTGCTGCTGCTAATATTAAAAACTATCCTGTGGCTGCTGATGGTTTGCTAACACGCGTGCTATACGTGCTGTTACATACTGTCGTGTGAAGTCATTTTTATTTTTTAAAAAATTTATATTATATATACTTTTTCAAGTTCTTAATATATTCAAATATTTATTCACAGTGTTTTCTTTAAGCTGTTGGATCCAGAATTATCATGCATTATCTCCCTTTATTGTATCCAATTTATATTCTCTGAATTATTACTGGCCAACGAGAGAATGCATTTTGCTCACTGGCAGTTAAAAAAGACTTCAAATATTATTAATTCTTTCAAATATTATTAAAGCTTTCTTCTACTAGTTATTTAGAAGATAAAGTGTTGTCCATACATCCAAATTGACGTTATTCAAATGTAGCAGGCCTTTCTTAACACGGACAAAGCATAAACACTTCTTTTTCAAACAAATCTGGTCTCAGATTTATTATTTTTTTTTCATAAAAAAAAACACAATTTATACATTTACAATGATTTCTTACAAAAACAAAAAAAAATAAGTTTAATTTTTGTTACAGTTAATTTAGTCCTAACATTAACCATGAGTAATTTTTTCAAAAGTAATTTAAAATGTCTGATCATGTTTGGATTTGTAAAATTTATGTTGATTTGTGTGAACATTTGATGTATTTGTAAAATTTATGTTAATTAGTATGAACATTTAATGAATTTGTAAAATTTATGTTAATTTGTGTGAACATTTGATGTATTTGTAAAATTAATGTTAATTAGTGTGAACATTTGATGTATTTGTTAAATTTATGTTAATTAGTGTGAACATTTGTTGTATTTGTAAAATTTATGTTAATTTGTGTGAACATTTGATGTATTTGTAAAATTTATGTTAATTTGTGTGAACATTTAATGTATTTGTAAAATTTATGTTAATTTGGGTGAACATTTGATGTATTTGTAAAATTTATGTTAATTTGTGTGAATATTTGATGTATTTGTAAAATTTATGTTAATTTGTGTGAATATTTGATGTATTTGTAAAATTTATGTTAATTTGTGTGAACATTTGATGTATTTGTAAAATTTATATTAATTTGTGTGAATATTTGATGTATTTGTAAAATTTATGTTAATTAGTGTGAACATTTAATGAATTTGTAACATTTATCTTAATTCGTGTTTTGTATTTGTGAAAATTTATGTTAATTTGTGTGAACATTCAATGAATTTGTAAAATTTATGTTAATTTGTGTCAACATTTGATGTATTTGTAAAATTTATGTTAATTTGAGTGAACATTTGATGTATTTGTAAGATTTATGTTAATTAGTGTGAATATTTGATGTATTTGTTAAATTTATGTTAATTAGTGTGAACATTTAATGAATTTGTAAAATTCATGTTAATTTGTGTGAACATTTAATGTATTTGTAAAATTTATGATTAATTTGTGTGCACATTTGATGTATTTGTAAAATTTATGTTAATTTGAGTGAACATTTGATGTATTTGTAAAATTTATGATTAATTTGTGTGCACATTTGATGTATTTGTAAAATTTATGTTAATTTGAGTGAATATTTGATGTATTTGTAAAATTCATGTTAATTTGTGTGAACATTTGATGTATTTGTAAAATTTATGATTAATTTGTGTGCACATTTGATGTATTTGTAAAATTTATGTTAATTTGAGTGAACATTTGATGTATTTGTAAAATTTATGATTAATTTGTGTGCACATTTGATGTATTTGTAAAATTTATGTTAATTTGTGTGAACATTTGATGTATTTGTAAAATTTATGATTAATTTGTGTGCACATTTGATGTATTTGTAAAATTTATGTTAATTTGAGTGAACATTTATGTATTTGTAAAATTCATGTTAATTTGTGTGAACATTGAATGAATTTGTAAAATTTATGTTAATTTGTGTGAACATTTAATGAATTTGTAAAATTTATGTTAATTTGTGTGAACATTTGATGTATTTGTAAAATTTATGTTAATTTGTGTGAACATTTGATGCATTTGTAAAATTCCTGTTAATTTGGGTGAACATTTGACGTATTTGTAAAATTTATGTTAATTTGTGTGAAAATTTTATGTATTTATAATACTTTGTGTCTGTCCTGCTTGTAGTTTATTGGGTTTTGTCATTTATTCTGGTCGGCTATTTACACTGCCAGGTTATTATTGTCCAGAACACACTGCATGAAATAATGCAGCGCTCCTGTCACTTCGGAGAATTAAGGGACATCCATTTATACAGCACGCATTCTTCCGCCCACACTTTGTTTTTACATTACGGAAGTGCGACAATTATCTATTGGTGGAGTGTTTGGTATAAACAAGGTAACACACAAAAAGAAAATGAAATTCAACACTGGTACAATATTACAGTATATATATATATATATATATATATATATATATATATATATATATATATATTTATATATATATATATATATATATATATATATATATTTATATATGTTGTGTCTGCACAAATAATTAACAAGGACACGAAAGTAAAGGTATACAAAAATATATTAGGAAGAAAAGTTATATACATATTTACATGTCTTCAGATATACTTCAGTTGGAGAAATTCCAGCTGGTGGGGTGGTGCATGTCTTACTGGAGGCAACATAGGCGTCTTGCCTACTTGGCGGTCGTTGCCAAACTGCTCCGGTATTAGTGATTGGTACCTTTATATATCTCACACACCCACTTATGTTAATTAGTGGACGTCTCCACAACAACAACAACAATATATATATATATATATATATATATATATATATATATATATATATATATATATATATATATATATATATACACTAGGGGGTGGGGCGCTTTCCCCCGGTCGTAAAATACGCTTACATATGATATTTTAATTTGTCCAGATTTCATATATATTATTATAGAGTCGTGATTTCAAAGTAAAAAAAAAGTATTTGAGTACCATCAGTAATCGAAACAGAAAGCAAAACTTTATTATTCAAAGCTGGTGACGTTACCACCGTACATGAACTAATTAACAATAAATTAGGATGAATGTACAAAATGTATAACGATTTTTAAAAAGTTTTGACCCCTTTTTGGAGTCTTAAAAATTATTTTAACTGGCTAAAGACCCATAAAAGAACGGTGTATAAAAATACAATTATTTGAAGCCCCTAGTGCTGCTCTGCGACTTTTAGTTTCGAAAGAGATAGAGTTTGAAAATATGGAGACAGACAAATAGCCCTCTTATAACAGAAGTGTGTTTGTCTGTTCTGAACTCGATATGTTTTTCCCTGACCTTTCTCTGAGAGGAAAATTAAGTTTACCTATTTTAAAACTGTCCTCGTATTAGTCTCCAATTATTACCCAGAGCTTTGTAATATCATATTCCGCATTGCTAGCCATGATATTTTAATGCCAGTTAATTGATAGGATGTGATATAATTATTATTGCTTTTTTATTGTTTTTTTTTTTTTAATTTGTGGGATCGGGCATTATTTTGTGTAATTCAGATAAAAATTTGTTTTATAGAGAAGTATAAAACTGTCAGATTTATATCTTCCTTTTCCATGTTGATTTCCGGACAATACTTAATTGTTTGGAGGGGATTTTTTTTATTGTGTTTTAAGAGTGTTGGAGTATTAAGTTACTTGTAATGCGCTAGGTGTGCCAGAAACCTACATTAAAAATGCATGAAAAAATTGAATAATTCGACCTCCTACCTTTCCAAGCTTATGACTACTTGAAAAATGTAATTCAAACCCTAATTCTTTTTCCAATTAAAGGAGAAAAGATCAATTTTTTTTGTAAATAACAGGTTTATTAGCAAATTATGTGATATTTGTTTTTTTTTTAATCGGTTTTCTTTAAAAAAGATTTGAAGAAAATCAACGAAATTTTACTTACTTCGATTATAAAAAATATATATAAATTCCAAAAAATCACTTACCTATAAAAAATACATTGCAATATGTACTTCCATTCTTCATTGTTAAGAATTTATCCATATTTATATTTTGAGTTCCATTTATTTTTTAAATAAGAACATTTTTTTAAACGACTATTTGAAAAAGCCGCCATTACGTAAGTATTTTTACCTTGTTATCGAAACACTGGAAGTAGTGTTTGTTCTTGTTTTGAACTACGGATGGACATAAGGAAGTAAAAACAACACGTTCGCGGTAGCCATCTAGCCTTGAGCATGAAGAAATATGTGTCCCCATAATTTAAAAGTAGTCAAAAAAAAAAAAAAAACTGCCGATAAATTTTTTTTTCTTTTCTCAAAGAAATACATAAATTTTTGATTTAATATATTTCAATTCTTCTTTATCGAGTGAATTTTAAAAAAAATATTTTAAAAAAGAAAACATTGAATTAAATAGAAAAAATTGTCGTCACCGTCCAATATTTACTTGACAATATTTACTTAACATAAGCTTTCACTAAAAAAAAATCAACGTAGTTTAAAAAAAAAGGGTTTACACTTTGGACTTTACAGGTAAATTTCCAAAAAACACTTCTGTTTTTTTTGTTTTAAATTAGAATATTTTATTTATTGCTCTTTTATGTTCAATTTGTGATATATAAAACTTTGGTATGTAAATTAATTATTTAAATTTTAATAGATATTTCAAAATGGAGGTGTGAATTTATAAAAAAAAACGTTTGTCTAAAATATTATATTTGGTTTATTGGAAAAAGCATAAAATTTCACATTACCCTGAAAATATCGTAAAAATTGAACCAATAGAAAATTTTTTTATAGATTTTTAAAGTTTAGAAATTGAAAAATATTAAACTCATAAAATTCAATTGATTTCATTGCGTAAAAAAAGGGCTGCATGAAGGCGCACCGGCACTTTGTAAACACTGTTTTTTTTAAATAAAAAATAATATTTCTATTATTTTTAAACAACTTTAATAGTTTATTTTAGAACTATATTCCATAAAGAAAATGAACAAGCCACTTTAAAAAGAGAAATTATGAGTTTTTTTATATTTTATTGGCAGTTTTGTGTTAGGGGTGTCAAAAATTCCCCCAAAATTCTGATACACCTATAAAAAAAAAATAATGAATTTATTGCTGTAAAAAAATAAAAAATAAAATTAAAAAATCCAAGGGGAGAGATGGTAAAATCCAGAACAGGAAAAATCCAAAATATATATAATTTTTATTCCAAGTTAAGAAGATTCAGGGAATAAATTATAACGAAGTTTATACAAGAGTGCTCAATACAAAGAAGAGCACTATTTTTATTATTTTTAAAATTTTTTAGTTTGAATATTACGTGACTACTTTCCTGACCAGAACTTCTGTGAACTGTCTCGAAAATCTATTAAGGACTGAACTTTTTGAAAAGCAACATCGTCTGATGAAGTCTGTAGTTATAGATAACTAATTAAGTGGAACAGACTCATGATTGTGTAACGATACCTAAATGTTTTTGTAAAAATAAATAAAATTTTATTTCTCTCTCTCTCTCTCTCTCTCTCTCTCTCTCTCTCTCTATATATATATATATATATATATATATATATATATATATATATATATATATATATGTTAGTGATGGGACGATTCCAATATTTTCCCGATTCTGATACAATTACCGATTCCAATTCCGATTCTTTATAAAATATCTAAATATTTAACAAAAATAGTTGTATTACCGTAAAAATACACGTGGTAAATGTGTAAATACTTTAGTAAACGTAAAAGTATACTTTTGGGGGACAATACATCGATTTTAGCTTCACTGGTGGGTTAAAATTAATAAATATTTATTATTTTATTATTATTACAAGCAATGGAAGATTTAGCTTTAAACAAAATCAAAAAAAAAAAAAGGAAATTAAAAGAACTGTTTTGGCATCGTAAAATCGGTACAAATTTTTCTGATTCTGATACCGATTCCGATACCCGCAAATATTCTGATTTTTCTGATTCCTGATCGATTCCGATTCCAACTGACCGTCCCAACATTAATATATATATATATATATATATATATATATATATATATATATATATATATATATATATATATATATATATATAATTTAAAGGAGATTTGAACAATAGTCTAAAGAGCTGAGTGTATTTTAATGTAACAGTGAAATTACTAGTTTAATTAAAATACAGGAAATAGAAAGTGCTCGTTGTAATTTAGATATATAATAAGCTCGATAGTTAAATGTCCTAGAGCTAATTCAATATTAAGTAATGTGATTGATAATTTAAAATTTAAAAATCAAATTATAATTAAATTAAAACTCCGTTTCATAAGAAGGAACAATAACAAAATCAAAATCAATTATCTGATTTTGTTATTGTTCCTTCTTATGAAACGGATTTTTAATTTAATTATAATTTGATTTTTAAATTTTAAATTATCAATCACATTACTTTATATATATATATATATATATATATATATATATATATATATATATATATATATATATATATATATATACACGTAAACTGAAATCATATAAACATCAGAAAAACACAACGCGGATTAATGTACATCTCTTCTGGGGTTCAAGAGGAACTCAAACGATTGAAACATAAATTAATCCGTGTTGGGTATTCTGAAGTTTGATGATTTCACTTATGAAAACTCTACATATGTATTGAGCACTTTTGAAATATTGGTTTTGAATTCAATACATTTGAACTTTTTTAATTAAATTTACACACGCAATGACTACTCTCCAATTATCATCTTTAAAGTGGGTGTTTAACCAGTCTCCTCATCTTTCTTAAATACGAGGTGCTTTAAATAAGTTTTCAGACTTTTTGTAAATTTGAAATTATCATAGACTCTTCAAATTGCAGTATGTTATAGCTATATATCTTATGAGATGACTGACCAATTTTTATGGTTTCAGGTTCAAATGAACAGCTACAGCAGGAATTAGAATACACCCTACTAAAGTGTGATTGTCACAGCTGGTGAATTTCAAAAATGCAATCTGGACGTGAGGACATATTTGAAGAACAATGTGCGATAAAATTCTGTTTTAAACTTGGAAAAATGCCACAGAAACGTATGGAATGCTTCAGACTGCTTTTGGACCATCTTGCATGAATCGAGCATCAGTTTTTGAGTGATATAAGAGATTCAAGGAAGGCAGGACGTCTGTGACGGATGATGAGAGATATGGGAGAAGTAAGAAAGTCAGAACACCAGAGTTCATTGGCCACATAAAGAATTTCATGGCTAAGAACCGTCGTGTGTCTATAGACACTATAAGTGCAGAGTTTGTGGGAACTGTACGCACACTTATTCACAAGGAACTGAAGATGTGGAAGATTTGAACAGAGTTTGGTCAAAGCGTGCTCAGAGAATAGCAGAATAAAAAACGCTTTCATGGGCATAAAGACAGTTTCTCACCCTCGTTATAGTCCAGACATTGCTCCCTTTGACTTTTGGTTATTCCTTAAGCTCACGGAAAACCTAAAAGGCTGTCGTCATGAGACAATTGAGGAGATAAAAGAGGCTGTGACGACGGTCACTACATGCTCACACAAGAGGATTTCCATGGGATCTTCCAGAAGTTGTTGGAACGGTACAACAAGTGCATTTCAGCTGGAGGAGATTACTTCATAGGAGATTGCAGTTTCATGTACTTTCAATAAAAAAATTAAAAAGTCTGGAAATGTATTGAAGGCACCTCGTACATATTTCCTTTCATTTTGTTCTCAAGAATGTGTCGGTTTTCACTGATATTTTATCATCTCTGATGAGCTGCCTGATATTCTAAACATATCGTTTTCCATCATGGTCGGTGAAACGCGCATAAGACAGTAAAGAAGGATATACAGGGTGTTCCAAAAGTCTTGGGCACATTAAGCAGGTATGAGGACTTGAAATGTGCCCAAGACTTTTGAAATACCCTGTATATGCATTCGCCGATATAAAAAGAATAAAAATTAAAAAATAAACAAAAAAAAAAATGATGATCTGATTTTTTCCTTTGGTCATTGGAATGTAACTTTTATGTTTTTATTAGGACATGATTTTAAGAAGTTGCTATCCATTTCTAAATTGTTAGTAAAATAAAAAAAACCCTCTGCATCATCGCTTCGGCAAATTGATTTCTTCTTTCTTACGAACTTATTTAAAAGATAAATCTCTACCACAATCGAACACATATCTAAAGAAATGGCAGAAACACTAGAGGATGACCTCCAATCTGTCGTGGATTGGGGACAAAAATGAATGGTCACATTCAATGTTGCCAAGACTAAACTTGTTTCCTTCAAATACTACAAGAAACCTTCTCTACCAACAATAGCAATGGCCAAAGACTCTTTATCAGAAAGTACATCTTTTAAACTCCTCGGCCTAGCGTTCACAGGAAACATGAGTTGGAAAAATTACATTGAGATCATTGCCAGGTCCGCTGCGGAAAAGGTAGGATCTCTTTACCGTGCTAGAAAGCTACTAACGCCCAAAAGTATCCTGTACCTCTATAAGGCCACCATTTGCCCATGTATGGAGTATTGTTGTCATATTTGGGCTGGTGCATCTGCCACTAGCCTCTCACTCCTAGACAAGGTTCAAAAGAGAGTCACCAACCTGATAGGTCCTGAACTGTCATCTTAGCTCCAGCCTTTGTCCCATCGACGAAATGTAGCATCCCTCTGCCTGTTCTACAAGTACTTTAATGGTAAATGCTCCGACGAACTGCAAGCACTTGTACCCCCTCGACATAAATACCCCCGACAAACCTGACAAACCCGACAAGCAGCAAAATCCTACCCCTTCACAATTGTAATCCCTAGATGTAAGAGAGCCTTCTACTCCACTAGTTTCTTCCCCAGAACCGCTAGACTTTGGAATTCCCTCCCGGGTACCTGCTTCCCCAACTGTACTGAAGTTCAAGTGTAACGTGAACCGACATCTTGCTGCCCAACTCCTCACATAGTACCCCTGTAGCTTATGTCCCTGATAGTAGCCGCCTGCATCAAAATGGCAATGTACCTTGTTTGGGGTGAAAATGTAATAAAAAAATAATTAAAAAAAAAATTAGTAAAATGCTAATATTAATCTATTCATATAAATAAAGGCAAAAGTTTTTATCTTGTGTTTACAGCAAACTTGTAAATGAAATGTTTATCATTTTAAATTTTGTTTTTGATTATTTAATGTAGTGAATTGGCAAGTCTATAATAAAATTAAGAAAAAATCATTTAAGACGCAGGATTTTGTTTTGAATCCTGATTTCTGAAACTATTTATAAAAATAAAACCAAATATAAATTCAGCTTAACCATTTCTTTCGGCCTCTGAAAAGAATGAGTTTAGCATGACACCGTAATTGACGTTATTCAAATGTAGCAGGCCTTTCTTAACACGGACAAAGCATAAACACTTCTTTTTCAAACAAATCTGGTCTCAGATTTATTATTTTATTTTCATAAAAAAAACACAATTTATACATTTACAATGATTTCTTACAAAACAAAAAAACAAAAAAATAATAATAAGTTTCATTTTTGTTACAGTTAATTTAGTCCTAACATTAAACATGAGTAATTATTTCAAAAGTAATTTAAAATGTCTGATCATGTTTTACCACGTTTGGAAAGACGATGTGTATGATATCACATATGGTGTTATGCTAAATCCGTTCCTTTCACGTGTTGAAGTTACACTTGACCCCCAAAATATGTTTATTCTATGAATGAGAAAAAGAAAACAAAGAATATAACCAAAATATTCCATAAGATGCACGCATTTGACAAATCAAAATTTATCCTAAGGACAACTTTAGTTAGACTGCTACTCTGAACACAAAAGCGATATATCTTTTTTCAGAAAATTTGAAAATTGACCTGCAGGTCAAATTAAGCAAGAAAGATACGTCTCTGGCTTGCTAGACATATTCGGCCTGCAACCCCTTCTTTAAGTCACCTTTTTTTTAAATTTTTTATTTATATCCATTGTAGTGTGATATATTCTATGCTTTGTTGGCGGAATCGAGTGCTCTCTAAGTACTCGTTTCGCTAAGTGAATATTGATTGTATCATAAAATCCTCTTTACATTTTGATTATAGGCTTGTGTGATTTTAAAAGCATATTATCACAAATTAAAAACAATAAATTGATGTGGCGACGCGGGAGGCACTTATCGAAGAAAACCTTTCTTTGCTTTTTCTCGGTTTCTTCCCGTCTGACAATGAATCGATGGCATTCCTTGTAGAATCATTATAATAGGTCTCCGTTTTTTTGCTTATTCCGACCGACATACTTAACGAATTGCACTGTTTTTTTTTGTTTTGTTTTTGTTTTTATTCGCCAAATATCTAATATAAAACAAATGATATTTTTCCACATAATTCTAAAAGCATCTGGAAATCATGTGAAATAAAGAAAAAAAAAGTACCAGTAAATATTCAAAAGCATAACATAATATTGGTTCTCAAGATTCAAGGAAATTTCCTAAGAATTGCGGAAACTAATTATGGGGTGGGTCAAAAATTTAGGACTTTCGAATTTTACTGCATAATCTAAGTATCTTAAAGTCAAGTTATCTAATTATGAAATTTGTTGTGGAATCTCGCTAATATATATATATATATATATATATATATATATATATATATGTATATATATATATATATATATATATATTGCTAAATCCTACCCTCTGATGAGAAGGAAAGTATTTCTTCGAAATTCCGCAGATTAAGGACTATCCACTTATTTTGTGCTTCCGTTTTAAAATTAAATATGTTTTAACTCTTTTCCAAAGTGTCTTTTTTTTATTAACTACTTGTTCTTTATATATATATATATATATATATATATATATATATATATATATATATATATATATATATATATATATATATATATATATATATATATATATATATATATATATATATATATATATATATATATATATATATATATATATATATATATATATATATATATATATATATATATATATATATATATATATATATATATATATATTATATATATATATATAATATATATATATATATATATATATATATATATATTATATATATATATATATGTTCGTGCTTAACTATTAAAACCTGATCTAGCTAATGCTTCCTTATAATATTTTTCGGTGCTTCTATATTATTGGGACGAGATTTTGTAGTCGATAAATGAAGTTTCAGATAAAAACAATGGTTTTAACTGATTTTTTTTTGTCAATTCTAATAAGTTACAATGGTAGCTTTCAAATTCTGCAATCGAAATTACCTGAATATTACTGAATTATTAAAAAAAAAAACAATTTTAATCGTGTTAGCAGGTGAGAAATTGCCGCCATCTTTGTTTAAATCGAACGAAAATTGCCTCCCTGTTGAACTGATCTGTTTTACAATCGTTTTCATCAATTTCTATTTTTTATTTTCTTTAATGAAAATATTTTCTACCATATCATCGATTTTCGTAATTTTTAAATATAATCACCTTAAAAATACAAGGAATTCGTAAATACCATTGTTTTAACGTGAAATTCAGTTTTACGATTTCCGAAAATCTCGTCCCAATTCTGTAGAAGCGCCTATTTTTCTTACTATTAAATATTTATTCATTATAAGATAGGTATTCTTTTTGAAGTACAATATATCGATTCTAAATCTAATTACCCATACTCAGTAAAGAAAGCTCTTATTTCCAACACCTTAAAAAGAAAACCTTAGCTATCTTACTATCTTATAACGAAAAAATATTTAATAGTAAGAAAAATATTATAACAAAGCATTAGCTAGATCAGGTTTTAATAATGAAATTAAATAGATTAAGCACGAACCTAATGAAGCTACGGGTAGCAGGGATATATATATATATATATATATATATATATATATATATATATATATATATATATATTGAGTAAGATGATTGATAATTTGTAATTAAAATTAAAAATTAAAAATCGGTTTCACAAGGAAGAACAAACAAGATCAATAAATTGTACGATCGTTTCGGAAACAATGTTTTTATTGAGATAGACAATAAGTCTTGGACAATAATTTTATCATTTAGTTTTTGAAACAAAGTCTCTTCATCAACAAAAATATTGGGTGGGTTTATATATATATATATATATATATATATATATATATATATATATATATATATATATATATATTAGTTATGTGATTAAAATGTGTAGCGCACTGGATATTAGAAATTTATACTGTGCTAATATTTAATAATAAATAAAAACTGTAGCAAACAAGAATGGCGGATATGTGATTTTTGTTTACTACATACACTGTGTAAATTAAAAAAACCCAAAAAACCGGATGTTTTTTTCCTAGGTTCGTTCTGTTTTAATCAGATGATTCGTTTATAAATAAAATTGTATCTTTGTTTTTTTAATGTCTTATTTGTTTTAACAATGAGGAAACAGCTATCATGTTATTTTACAGGATAATAGCCAATAAGGTCTTGTTTTCCATCTGGAAATATCTTAGTCTATATATGTATACATATATGTGTATACATATACGTATATATATATATATATATATATATATATATATATATATATTTATATATATATATATTTATATATATATATTTATATATATATATATTTATATATATATATATTTATATATATATTCATATATATATATATTTATATATATATTAAGTAATGTGATTTATAATTTAAAAGTTTTAAAATTTTTAAAATTTAAAAATCAAAATTTAATTAAATTAAAAATCAGTTTCATAAGAAGGAACAACAACAAAGTCAATTATCTGTACGATCGTTTCGGAAATCCGTGCTTTTTATTTGTGGTATACATGAAGTCACGTAGAATAATTATACATAGTTTTTTTGGTAAGCACGGTCTCCTCATCAGCAAATTTAGGAGGATTTCTATTGAATTGAAAAGACACCAAAAATAAACCTAGCATTAAAAGTAAGGCAGATGAATCTGAAAAATTGAAGTAAAAGGTTTGGATATAAAATTTATAAGAAAATTAATAAGGAAATTGGTATAGGTTAGAGATAGAAATGAGTAGAAAAAAAATATATATTTTTGAATTTACATAATAAATTTGATTTAAAAATATATAGATATATAATTACCTTTTGGTTTTTCTTTTTTTGAAATCAGGAACTGTATTTAAAGTAGTCATTTAGATGTTTGCTATAGCTTTTTATTTTATTGAATGATGAATTTTAAAAGGGCGACGCTCGTGCAGTAAATTGTTTCCGTTAGCGTATTTTGATTTAGAGACGCTACAGTTAATATCTATAGAGAGAGAGGTTTTTTTTTTTTTTTTTTTTTTTTTTTTTGCAAGTTTTTAAGGGGAGATAATTGTCATGGTCTATATATATCAACACACAAAAACATGAAATGCAAGGCACACTCGCATGCACATCCATATACATATACACACCCACACATAAATCAGAACTGACACATTAAAACACACACACGCGTGCGCATACAACCACACACAGACATAACACCCCTATCTCTAATACAACAGACTGAACAATACCAACCCTACTTAACTTCAAAACCAACAACACTAGGAAACACTTAGAACCATAGTATAATATCTGTTCCAACACCTCACTGTTACAGAATGGATTGAGAGAGAGAGAGAGAGAGAGAGAGAGAGAGAGAGAGAGAGAGAGGGGTGAGTAAACGTGGCGTGTAGACACGTTTACCAGAACCGAGGGTCAGCTGACCAGATTACGTATGAGTGACGTGGTCAGGTTGGCTAGATTGAGAGACTGGATTTGGACTTTGAAGAAGATGGACGGCTTAATAGCTGTTCCCTCCCCTTCACTGGGAGTGGGGGACGCTGACGTGTTCAAAGCAAGCAAGATTTACTTCCATATTCTGTGTCGACATCTGGGAGGTAAATAAAAAAACTATAAAACCCATTCATCGTCTTGGAGTGATAAATCTTCGTCTAACAGGTACCAGTCTCCCGCTCAAGAGAAGATGAATTCCAGATGGATCACATCGACGACACATGAAGTAAGGTATGTCGGAGAAAATGCATGTAACACACACACACAACCGCATATGAAACTAGACGATCATACGCACACGGAATTCTTTTATGACACGCATAATCCCCTTTTATGTTATACACCAAACGTCAATTTGGTGCCCCTCTATGATAACCCTAGTGATAACTTCAATGATAACCCGATATGTAACATCGCTCCCCCCCTCCAGTCAGTGGAGGAGAAATCTCTCATGACTGAGACAACTATCATCCCTTCTATCATCCCTCCTCCCATACATATACCCCTCCAATTGGCCCGAGATCTTCCCCAAACAAGGAACCGATCCTGGGTCTGACCATACCCACATGGGGAGACAAATAAATAGAAACATTAAAAAATCCCCTATACATATTTTTAAATACACCCCTCTATCTAAACAAACATAATATAAAGAATACCCAAACAGTCTAAGACTGAAATGAAAAATCACAATACTAAAATCTAAGAATCCAAAAAATAAATATCAAAATACAATGAAAGCACCCCTACCCTTATTTCAGAATAGCTGGTCCCCCCCGCCCCTCCTCACACATACACATTATTAACGACCTTGAATCACAGTCACCTTCCTAGGGAAGCAAATAACTTCATAATACTATAAAACAGTACACACATTCTCAAACAAAAGAAAACACATACACACACGTTCTACCCTAAAGGAAAAGAACACAAGCAGAAAGAGAGAGTGAGAGAGAGAAACATAACACAGGAGTGACCACAGCCCAATAAAACAGTAATAAAAATTGAACATTCCAATGAATAGTAGACACTTACACGTTTCCACCTCTTGGAAACATTTCAAATGAACTACGAAAATGCTATTTTTACATCTCCAACACATTTTGAAAATATTATCTGAAGAGGACGCTTCACAGAACGTCTGAAACGCGTTAAAAACAATTTCAATGATTTAAAAACATTATTACAATGATCTAAACATAATTTTCAATGAAAAACCAAGACACGGAATAATAAAATAATGTTAAAAAATACACATTGTTGGTGACCATCCCCTTATTTAAATATATATATATATATATATATATATATATATATATATATATATATATATATATATATATATATATATACGCACACACACATACATCTCTCACCCTCTCTTTCTCTCAGAGAAATAGAGAGAAGGGAGGAGGGAGAGAATGGGAGATTGAAGGAGAAAAGAGAGATAACAAAAGAGAATGCGGCTACTAAAGAGTGAGAGGCAATAGCTTAGAAAGAGAACAGAAAATTAGACAACGAGAGTGAGAGAGAGAGATAGAGAGAGAGAAAGAGAAAGAGAAAGAGATAGAAAGACAGAAAGAGAAAGAAAGAGAGAGAGAGAGAAAGAGAAAGGAGAGAAAGAGAAAGAGAGAGAGAAAGACAGAAATAGAGAGAAAGAGAGAGAGAGAGAGAAAGAGAGAGAGAGAGAGAAAGAGAGAGAGAGAGAGCGAGATAGGGAGAAAGAGAGATGACAGACTAGTGATCAAAACATAATTAAATTCAACTTGACAAACCCTACTGTTTTCGTGGCAAAACTAAAATATAAAAAGCTAAAAGTCGCCTTTCTCTTATTTACAACCTTTGCGGGTGATTTCTAATTAAATGTGCAGACTTATGTTCAGGTGGACAAACATAAAATGCTGGCAAATATCACATGAAAACGTACAACAAAAATAAACAAACACAAACAAACAAAAAACGAACAGTAATAATTGGTGCAATCTATATATTCTAAATAAATAAATAAATAAATAAAAATAAGGAATCGTTTTATTGGGAGTCATCGTTTATCAAGGTCAAAAGTCATTCGAGAATAAAATGATTACCAATCGATAGATGAGTAATGCTATGGGAGTACTAATACTAGCATGAACTTTTGGATATATGACAAGAATTTCTTGGTATTGGATTTGAAGTTTCCTAATGTGCTCAATTGAGAGAGGAAAACAGGTTTTTTTCCATTGTTCTTTTGCAGTGGTGGTAGAAGACGAGTTCTTGCTGTGAATGTTTTACAAAAAGAAATCAAAGATTGGAGCTCAATCAAACACCTTACATCAAAATAGCGGTAGAGTATAAAAAAACTATCAACGTCTCTTACGTGAGAAAAGGAACAGAAGAGATCGTCTCACTAGATTTCAAAGTCGACTTTGATGCATAGGTAATTTGTCCTTTTTAGCATTATCTTTCCAGCCCATTGAACAGTATATGTCCTTATTATAATCTAAACTTTTTTTCACTAGTCTATATGAGTGTCATTCCAAAAGTAAGGCCTCCTATTATTTTACTCCTAAAATTAAAATATTGAAGAGCTACGAATATGGAGGTGATACCATTAAAACGAGCTTCATTTTATGTTCAAAAATTTATTTTTCTACATAGTCAACGCACTTTTACCAACGTCTTTTGATGTCTCGGTCGTAAAATTCAGAGTATGTTTGATCACTTGCACCCCTGTCGCCACTCTGAAATCAGTTAACCCATCTCCTAACTGATATCAACCGCTGACATCAATTGCATCGGCTAAACGTGGTGAGACATACAACTATGGAAAGCAGTAATTACTGGGAATAAGATACAAGACTCAGCATTCCTACCCCGTCGTGGTTAATCACCTGAAGAAGGCCAGAGGATAATTTGGCTGAAACTTGGTTTAACAACAGCTACGAAGTTGAGGATAACAGTCTACAAAGGAATGAATGCACTAAAAAAAGTATACTCCTTCGCACAGTCGATATTTGATAAAATGTGTTTAATATTAAGAGATAACGTTTTAGTATTTGAACCGTTTCTTTAAACGCAATTGTTTGTACCTCCCTTGCACTTGCTTTATGTTTTTAATTTTATTTTACTTAAGTCGAAATTCTCAGAAATCAAGAGGCCCCCTTCCTGGTACACGGATGATTCATAAGGATAACAAAAGAATAGATTAACGAAAACACTTGGACATGACTACAAAACGGAAACTTAAACAGGAAAACTGAATCCCTAATAACAGTCACACCGTTAACGCAATAAGAACTAGCCACATCAAATAACGCAATAAGAACTAGCCACATCAAAGCAAATATCGATAAAACACAAGAAAAAGTAAATGTAGACTCTGTGGACAAAGAGACAAAATGGTAAACCACATAAGAGAATCCAGCAAACTAGTCCAAAAAGAATACAAGAACAGACGGAAGCACAGTGGGAATTATGCAAATAACTCTATCTTGAACACACAGACAAATAGTACAAGCACAAATCAGCAACAATACTTGTAAACGAAAATCATTATATCCTATGGAACATAGATAGACCCATCCAAGCAAGAAGATCGGATGTCACAATGATTAACAAGAAGGAAAAGTGAATCACAGGAGACTGAGAAGCGGAACAAACACACATAGCTAGCCAGAGAGCTGAAAGGAATATGGAAGATGAAGAAAGTCAATATAACACCAATAACAGTAGGGGCACTAGCAGCAATCCTGAAAACCCTTGGAAAAAAAAGACATTAAAATCAGAGGAATGGCTGAGAAGATACAATGGAAAACAATAATGGCTGAAATATTAAGGAAAACCTTGGAATGTAGAGGCTAATACATATGAGCCACAAGTGTTAGCCGGAATATAGAAACTGCTGCAGAAGTAAAAAACAAAGAAACTATATAGAATCAAGAAAACTGAAACTGTATAATTATAAGTTATCCCCCCCCAAAAAAAAGTGACGCCATCAACTAATACCACACCAAATAATCAAAGAGAGTCAAGGAGGATGGAAAGACCGAGGAGAGAAAACACTAACGAAACCTCCACTGGATGAGTGCAAAGAGGATTGGAAATCTGGGGAGGCTTATTGCCACCCAAATTCTAGTGAAAACCAATATTCGCTGCCAAAAAGAAATCAATGGTAAACGGCTGTTGCAATAACACAAATTAATTTATAAATGTGATCAAAAGAGGTGGAGAGTAATGGAAATCTGGGGAGACATTTTCATTCAGACTCTAGGGAACACCCCACGCTGTTCTCAAAGAGAAATCTTTGATAATGACCTGTGTGAAAACTTCTAATGTGAATAATAATTCAAAAGAATGCACAAAATTTCGAGGTGACATTTGGAGCGTTAAAAAGGAACATGATGGATGTGCTTTGTGTCTGAAATATTTGAAGAATGAAATGGAAAGTAAGTTTAAACAAACTCAGGATGAGGTAAAAGTGAACAGGAAGTAATTTCAAAAACAATATAGGAAAATTCCAAATTTGAAATATCCCAGATCAGATGGTGTTCAGGGATATTGGATAAATAAAAAAAACCCTTACAACATGCATGAAAGAATTGCATCTCAAATTGATGGAATTTTTACAAATCCTGAATGGAGCATGAATGGGCAAACAGTGCTCTGCCAGACGGATACATCAAAGAACATTGCAGTCGATAACTATTGGCCAATCGTCTGCCTTCATTTGATATGGAAACTTGTGACAGGCATTTTGACAGATTTACCAATATCTGGAACAACGAAAGAGATGTAAGTAATGTTGTAGAGGGACCAAAGATCAATTACTCATCGATAGAACATAGAAGAAGTTTGGGATTCTAAGATAAGGCTCACAAATCTATTCATGTCATGCATAGATTACAGCAAAGCATATGATCTGCTTCTACATAGCTGGACTAAGGAGTGTGTAAAAATATTTAGAATAACGGTAAATGTCTGAGATTTCTTGAAAAGAAGTATGAAACAATGGAATGTGTCATTGACATCAAATAGGGAAGATGTTAAGGAAGCTCATGTTAAAAGAAAGATTGGGGGGGCAGCTTGTCGCGATTGTTGTTAGTTCTGAGTATGCTACTCTTGTCATTCATAGTAAATATAAACAAAAAAGGTAAATGCGTGTTATGAATGGGGGAAAGGAGTAATGGGTAAACTATTTATTATTTATGGACGACTTAAAGTTGTAAGCAAAGAATGAAGACTAACTAAATACGCCTGTGAGGACTGTTCCAATGTTCGGTAATGATATCGGTATGGAATTTTGAATGAAGTAGTGTGGTGTCCTGAAATTGAAAAGAGAAAAAATTGTTGAAAGTAAAGGAATGAAACGTTTGAATGAGAAATAATAAAAGACGTTGGAGAAGAAGTATACATCTATTTAGGAATTGTGGAATTACGTAAAAGAAGCTGAAATTAAAGAAAAAATAAGAAAAGAATGCAAGAAAAGACTCTTGTTGGTTTTTAGGTCGTGAATAGATGGAAAAATAAAACACCTGCAGTAATCAGAGGCAACAGCTATATTTCGATATGGGGCGGGTATTATTCAATGGAAAGAAAATGAGCTGAAAAATACAGACACGAAGACAAGGAAAACAATGACAATGAATGATGTCGATAGGTTATATGTGAAAAGAAAAGAGGGAAGACGAAGACTAATATGTGCAGAACAATGTGTAAAAGAAGAAGAAAATAGTCTGAAAGTTTACATCTCAAATTGTAAGGGAAGATAATAAAGGATACGTCGAAAGTTGAAAAATTGCAAGCTAGCAAACGGTTAGGGAGCAAAGATTTAAAAGGAAGAAATAAAAAAAAAAGCGAAAGAGAACGGCTTGAGAATAAAATACATGGTCATTCAGTAAGGATCTACTAGAAGCAGTGGGCAAGGAAAAAACCTGGCGATGGTTGTCAAAATATAATTTGAACACTAGCACAGAAGCCCTAATATGTGCCACACAGGAGCAAGCATTCCGGACAAATGTTAAGTATCACAATGATAAAATGGCTGAAAGTCTCTGTGTGTCGACTGTGTTAACAGAAAGGTGAGAATGTACAACAGATCATCAGTAGTTGTGGGAAGTTAGTTCAAAAGAAGAAGATGTGTCATGACAATATTGTGAGAAAAGTCCATTGAGATATATGTAAGAAAAGAGGGTCGGAATGCAGGAAAAAAATGGTACAAGCAAGTTATAGAAGGGGTGGTGGAGAGTGATAATGTGAAATTATTGTGGGATATGAATATTCAATGTGATAATTGGATTGAAGCAAGAAAACCAGATTTAATCTTGTTATAAATAAAGGAAAACACATAGCAATAATTATTGATATAGTAGTGTCAGCTGGTGTTAATGTGGAGGGGAAAAGAAAAACAAAAAGAAAAGGAGAAGGTTGAAAAGTACCAGAACTTGAAAAGGGAGATAAAAACATTGTGGAAGTTGACGAAGGTAATAGTTGTGTCTATTTTAATGGGAGCCCTAGGGAATGTGACAATAGGATTTGACAAGTGGAGAAAATTGGAATCGATTGCAATGTTGGAGTACTTCAGAAGACTACCTTGTGAGGAACTGTCAGAATCTTGTGGAAAGTACCCGAGAAAAAAAAGGTGCTGATTGCCTATGGTCATATTCTATTATGTGCCTATCAACATAAAATCAGAAATAACAACCAAACACAAAATATGACAAAAAAAAAAAAAATAATAATAATAATAATAACAACACCGTGACGTTTACAAAATACTGCCTGAAGAACAAAAACGATGCTGGATAGGAAAGAGAGACACATAACTTATCATACATGGATAAAAAGATCTTTAGAGAGGTAAAAAAAAAAAAGCAAAAAAAAAAAAAAAAAAAACAGGAAAAAGAACATATCCATGGCATGAATTACTTACAAGAAAGCCTACAACAGAATTCAACAAGTATAGATAATAGATGAGTAGACACACCTTCCTATGAGCAGACAGGGGAAAGGAACTAGTAGGCGAGTGAAGGTGCAGGCCTCTACTGAGCAGTAGGTCTAATAGTCTTGAGAGGAGGGACTCGACGATCTTCAGGTTACCAATTCCTTCCGGCTCCTAAGAATGCGCTGCTTTCTTTTCCACACCATGAGTAGCGACGACCAAATTTCTGATGTTAACTGATGACTAGATTCCACTTAAGCTTTAACAAAATGGTATGTCCCATTTCAATATATGTATTATTATGTAGAATATTTACAAGATGACCACAGCTTCATTTGGTCCAACAGATATCCTGCTCCCCCCAAGTTCATATGAAATTTGGGAAAATGACGTGGAAAAGAATGTGCTGCTGGTTACACTCTGGAACAATAGAAAGAGGTATGAGTAATTAATATGAGAGGTACAAGTACAATACTATCTATCTCCCTCACCCACGGCGAGTTTTTTGCGGGCATGACAAAAAATTCTGAAGAAAATCTGTTTCAACTATTTACACTGTACAAGTATCAGTGAATTTTACTAGTGCTGGGAGCGCTGGCTGCGCGACCTGTTGCCTGGTTGAGTCTCAGCGATACCGGGGGCATTGTGCGATGCCAGTCGGCGTAAAGCCATGGGAGGCTTCTTGGGGGTTGTGTGTATGGCAGGTATATGAAGCTGTGGAGAGGCCGTATGCGTGGCGTCTACATTCTGCATGGGAAGACCAATATGTGTTGACTCTGCTGTATGTGCAGGGTCTCCAGCTGTCGGTGTGGCTGTGTTTACGGCTCTCTCAGGCGATGGGCCAGGGCTTGCGGGCGCGCCAAGGCACTTATCTTCCTCACCTGATGCTGATTCAGGGTTCCTTGCTGGAACGTTAATGGTAGGTTTTCCTAATCCATTTGAGTGGATGACAGCATCCCTGATGATGGGGCTGAGGGACTCAATGATATCTTCATGTGAGGCTGCTTTAAAGGGGGTGAACTTACGAAGATGCTGGCGGTTTCGCAGTGTTAGTCTCCCAGAGCCATCTATCTTCACGACATATTGGTGGAACTGCCTGACCTCTACGATGGTGCCTGTCCTTTCCCAGCGCTTTGGATGATTGCCTATCAGGTTCTGTAAGTAGACCTGATCCCCGATACGAAGAGGAAGCAAGGATCGAATGTGTTCCCTCCATTTCTCATGCTCTCGGGAGTGTCACTTTGCTAGAGCCTTTTCTCTATTGATAAGGGTCTCTGTCCATATCGGATGAGGGCAGTACCGACCCATGGGGATGGGGATAGGGTCACGGATAGGTCTTCCGAAGACTATGAGAGCCGGAGATGCCTTAGTCTCCGGGTCGATTGAGTTCCGATAGATGAGCATGGCGCACTGGAACTTGTCTACATCAATAGACCCACTTGCAGATGTATTGTCCGTCAGCATGCGCTTGACAGTCTTTACACCTATCTCAGCTCTGCAGTTGGCGTGAGGGTTAGCGACTGAGGTAAGACGGTGGTGTACACCCCATGAGCGAAGGAATTCCTGCGTCTTTCCAGCTTAGAACTGGGGCCCTCCATCTGAGGTTAACTCTTCAGGTACTCCAAAAGTCACAAACACTTCCCTGAGGCGCCTGACAAGACCGTCTGCAGCATTTTCTGCTCTAAACGCCATTGGCCAATTGGAGTACCTGTCAACGACTACTACGTAATCGTGATTGTTGTGTGCAAAATAGTCGCAGGCGATCTTCTGGAAAGGATACTCGGGGGGCACCAAATCAGATGGTGGCTGCATGGCATTCGACTTTGCAATCCTATGGCAGCTAGCGCACTGGTCCCTGATGAGAAGCCCAACCAGTGGCTTGTGGTCGGTAGCCACCGTCAGATCCTGACATCCCTGCATGTAATAACGAGTTTGATGCAGGGCATGGACAACTGCAAGGGCCTCTCCCTCGATGGGTGCATAACGTGACTTTGCAGCATGTGTGAATCTGCTTCCTACCAAGCAGAGCTTCCACCCTTCCTTACAGCATAGTGGAGTTCTACCGGTGCAGCCACAGTACTTTTGCATCATCAAGTACCTGATGCCAGTGACAGACCAATCAGTGATAAGACAGGTAGGGCGGGATGGTTGAAAGAGGCGGACTCCTTCCTTAATCTCTTCAACAATCTTGGTTTTGGATTCTTCGAAGATATCATCGAGTTCTGTTGTCCATTGGAACTTATTTGATGGCTTCAGCAGATGACAGAAGGGTTGCATCCGCTTGGCCATGGAGAATGCATACGCTGCTTGGTTGACCAATCCAAACCAGGCCCTGGCACCGGTGATGTCCATAGGTTTGGGAAAGTGCCGGATGGAATCTAGGAACTTTTCTGATGGTGTGACATTGGTGGGAGCAATGTCGAGGCCAGCAAAAGTAACCGTATCTTGTGCAAACTGGAACTTTTTTGGGTTTAGTGTGATTCCATTTCTGGCGCACAGGTCTAGCCACTCACAGGCCTGGAGGAATGCTTCCTCAATTGAGTCGGACCACATGCAGGTGTCATCCACACACTTAACCTTGTTCTTCACGTTTGCGATGATGGAGTCAAAGCTGTGATTGTAGGCGTCCCCGCTGGCCAGGAATCCCTGCGGTGCCACTCTGTAGCGATATCGACCCCATGGTGTTATGAAGGTGGTGATGTGGCGGTCTCCCTCTCTGATCGGGACAGAGTGGTACCCGTTCCAGGCATCCGTGACAGTTTTCTTCTTGTACTGTGGGACTCGGTCGGCGAGGTGAAAAGGGCTTTCCACATGACGGGTTTGTCTGACGGAGTGGCGGTTCTGTGGCTGCAAGTCCACTGTCCTCCTGGGGGAACCATCAGCTTTGGCTGTTACCACCATGCGGGAGCACCAGGTAACTGGCATATTAGGGCTGACTCTCTCCAAAACACCAATGCTGACGTCACACTCCAGATCCTGGAACACCTTCTGGTGCCAGTGTAGAGGCACCAAAGCTGGCTTGTGGATGGCGACTGGCTTGGCGTTAGGGTTAACGTGAAGCTCCAGCGGAACACATTTCATCATTGGCAGTGGCTGGTGCTCACATGTATTAAAGGCTGTAGAGGCGTAATAGTCTAACAGCCACTGGTCGCTTTGCCTTGCTCTTTCTGGGCGATATAGGTGACAGTTTCGTCCAGTGTTCAGTCTGTTTTTGGGTCACCTAAGAGGTCAGACATTATTTCAGGGTCGGCAATACCTCGGATTAGGTTGTCCCTAACTATTTCATCGCTGTAATCATATATGTGGCCACAGTTAGGCTCTTTACACTTGCTGTGTACTGACACAACGCGGCTTGACCTCGGAGGGTTGCAAGAAAGGTCCTGATTGGTGTGCCGGGGGCCTGTGTCAATTTGCTCAGCTTGATACGATGGACAAGAGTGCTCTCCTCCCTGACTGCCAGGCGCTTGATGGCAGCAAGGAGGTCTACCTCAGCCATTCTTGACACATCTTCGCGTAGGTCTCTCAGGAGGTCATTCATTAAATCCTGGTCGCAACAGTGGAACAGTGCTGTGGCACACATTGAATTAGGTATGGCCATGCCGGTTTTATACATGGCCCACTGTCTTGTGAATGCATACCATTGGTCGGGATTGCTACCAGCACCGATGGACGGTGATTTGAGTTTTAGGGTCGGGATTGGGGGTTGTGTAGACTGCATTGCTGGAGGTGGGTGGGCAGTTTGCGCATGCAGCGTCATGGCAGCAGCCAAAACACTGGAGAGGGATTCAGGGAGTGATTGGGAGGTCCAGGTACATCCTGTGACTGGGCATGTGAGCTGAATATTAGACATGATTGCATTGACAAAAGTGTGTATTCAGCGGCGCATAGATGAGTAGACACACCTTCCTATGAGCAGACAGGGGAAAGGAACTAGTAGGCGAGTGAAGGTGCAGGCCTCTACTGAGCAGTAGGTCTAATAGTCTTGAGAGGAGGGACTCGACGATCTTCAGGTTACCAATTCCTTCCGGCTCCTAAGAATGCGCTGCTGGTTACACTCTGGAACAATAGAAAGGGGTATGAGTAATTAATATAAGGGGTACAAGTACAATACTATCTAGATAATTGAATGCCTAAGACTGTAGAAGATATCTGGCAAGATTATTGATATTTTTAAGAAAGCAATGGAAACATGGAGACTGGAACTGACAGCTTAGAGGACAGCGCCTGACTGAGATCAGAATACAGAGAGGTATCTTCCAAAAAGACTCGCTATCACCACTCCTGTTTATCATGTCCATGATGCCACTAAACTACCTAGTTAGAAAATTTAATGCTGGATACAAGTTTACAGGCACAGAACAAAGAATAAACCACTTCATGTATATGGATGACCTGAATCTGTTTGTAAAATAAACAAAAATGAACTGGAGAAGATGATAAACACAACCAGATTATTTAGCCAGGACATTGGAATGGAATTTGGAATGGAAAAGTGTGCATTACTAAGAATGAAAAACATCGGCAGGTATAGAACTGCTCAATCAAGAAAAGATGAGAGCGCTCTGTAAAAGTGACACATGCATATATCTAAGAGTGCTGGAAGCGGACAACATTAAATCTACAGAAGTGAAATAGATGATTGGAAAAAAAGTACTCGAGAATAATGAGGAAACTATTAGAAACAAAACTATAGAAATTTAATTAAAAGAATAAACACCAATGCAGTATTACTAATGAGGTATTCTGAACCGTTCATAATCCGGACTCAAGAAGAACTTAGGCATCTTGATGAAAAAAAAATGAGGAAACTAATGATAATGCATAATGCATTACACCCAAAAGACGATACTGACTGACTATGTGAAAAGGAATGAAGGGGGAAGGGGACTGATAAGCATAGAAAACTGCACAGAAGACACAAAAAAGACTTGAAAAGTACATAAGACAGCACACAGAGAAACTAATTACCACATTACCAAGGAGAACAATACAGGAAACGATGAAACAAGAAAAAAAACTAGGAAAGGAAAGATCTACATGGGCGATTCATCAGAATAACAAAAGAAGAGAATCATGAAAACACCTAGATATGAATAACAAAAAGACACATGAATAGAAAAGGAGAATCTCTACTGACAGCTGCACAGAATAATGCAATTAGAATCAACCACTAAAGCTAAAATAAATATAAAACACACACACGCACACACACACAAAAAAAAACAGTAAATGTAAACTCTGTAGGCAAAGAGACGAAACAATAAAGCACATGATAAGTGAATGCAGCAAACTAACCAAGGCACTGCACTGAGAGCTCTGCCGATGACTACACCTCAAACATGCAGACAAATGATTCAAACACAAACCAGAGACAGTACAGGAAGACGAAAACAACAAAATCCTTTGGGACATGGAGATACAAACATATTAAGTTATCCAAGCAAGAAAACAAGATGTCATAATAATTAACAAGAAGGCAAAAACTGCTAATTTTTTAAATTTTTTTTTATTTTTATTACATTGTCACCCCAAACAAGGCAAATTGCCACTTTGGTGTAGGGGTACTATGTAGGGATTTGGGCAGCAAGATGTCGGTTCACGTTACACTTGAACTTCTGCACGTCAGTACTGTTGGGGAAGCAGAGACCTGGAATGGAATTCAAAAGTCTAGCGGTTCCGGGGAAGAAACTATTGGAGTAAAAAGATCTTTTACATCTAGGGATCTCTACAGTGTGGGGGTGGGATTTAGCAGCCTGTCGGGTTTGTCGAGGGTGTCTACGTCGTGGGGGCACAAGTGATTGCAGTTCGTCAGAGCATTCACCACTAAAATACTTGTAGAAAAGGCAGAGGGATGCAACATTTCGTCGATGGGACAGAGGCTGAAGCTTAGATGCCAGTTCAGGGCCTATCAGGTTTGCGACTCTCTTTTGAACCTTGTCAAGGAGCGAGAGACTAGTAGCAGATGCACCAGCCCAGATGTGGCACCAATACTCCATACATGGGCGAATGGTGGCCTTATAGAGGTACAGGATACTTTCGGGTGTTAGTAGTTTCCTAGCATGGTAGAGAGAGCCCACCTTTCTTGCAGCGGCCCTGGCAATGCCTTCAATGTAATTGTTCCAACTCATGTTTCCTGTGAACGTTAGGCCAAGGAGTTTGAAAGATGGACTCTCAGATAAAGAGTCGTTGGCCATTACTATGGGTGGCATAGAGGGTTTCTTGTAATTATTAAATGAAACTAGTTTAGTCTTGGCAGCATTGAACGCGACCAACCACTTTTGTCCCCATTCCACTACAGATTGGAGGTCTTCCTCTAGTGTTTCTGCCATTTCTTTAGAAATGTGTTCATTCGTCTTCCTGTCGTGCCTGCCATAGAGTGTAGTGTCATCAGCATATATACCCATCTCAGTGGCAATTTTGTCAGGGAGGTCATTTATGAATATCAGGAACAATAGAGGTCCAAGGATAGAACCCTGGGGCACCCCCGCATTTATATCATATTGTTTAGATGTACGACCGTCGAGGACAACCTGGATTTTTCTCTTATCTAAGAAGGATTTAATTATGTTAAGTATTCTACCAGTGATACCGTATGATCTGATTTTCCTGAGGAGACCCTCATGCCATACCCTGTCAAAAGCCTTAGATATATCTAGAGCTACCGCTCTGCCCTCCCCAGCTTTGTCCAGTGAATGGTATATACGTTCAGAGATCACAGTTAGGATGTCTGCTGTGGAATGGGCTTGTCTAAATCCATATTGTTTGTCAGTCAGTAGTTTAGCATCTGTAAGATGATTGACTAGAGCATGGTTAATTATGGTCTCAAATATTTTGGCAAAAAGTGGGAGGAGGCTAATGGGGCGATAATTTGATGGGTCTGTCCTTTTGCCAGAATTCTTGAATACTGGTACAACAGAAGCAGTTTTCCAACAGCCCGGAAAGCAAGCTTCATTAAGGCATTTGTTGTAGAGTTTGGAGAGAACTGGAGCTACTTCGGCTGAGTACTTTTTTAATAGCACAGCTGGGATAAGATCGGGTCCACATGCTTTTGAAGTGTCAAGGTTTTTTATGATAGCATGCACCTGAGCAGGGGTGGTTTTCAGATCGTCTAGCGTGGCGTCTGTCTGCATAGGAAAGTCAGGTAGGGGGTGGTTGGAAGGGTCCAGTGTGGAGTTTGAGGCAAACCGACTGGCAAGCATGTTAGCCTTGTCGCTTGCTGAGGAGACCTCGTGATTGTTGGTTAGTGGGGGAATTGTTGATTGCCCATTATTTACTACACTGTTGTAGATTTTCCAGAAGTCTCGAGTTCCTAGTTTTTGTGCTTCGATGCGCTTTTTAGTTGTTTCCGTAAATTCTCTCTTAGCTGTCGCTATTTCTTTCTTAATGTTATTTCTAGCTTCTATATACTTCAGTCTGTTTGAACTGGACTTATGTCGGTTAAACCTACGGTATGCATGCTGCTTTTGAGCAATGGCAGTTGCACAAGTCGACGTAAACCATTGGGGAGAGTGGGGCTTACTATAAAATTTCCGCATGGGAACATGCGCTTCGATTGCAGTTTTGAACCAGTCAGTGGTTTCGTTTGCACATTGTTCAGCAGGGAGAGAGAAAATATTTCTCCATGGGGCATCTCTAATTAGTTCCCTGATGGCTTCCCAGTCAGCCTTTTTATAATATCTCGTTGTTTTGAGCACTGGCTCTTCAGTTTTGGCTCTAGAGTTTAGGGCAATTTCAACCATTATCACTGCATGATCAGCATTCCCGAGTGGGCTGTGGGCCTTCGTTATGCAGTCATCAGGAACTGTGGTCAAAAACAGATCTAGAAGTGATGCGTGTTGTTTTTCCTGGTCAGGGAAACGGGTTGGAAACGTAACAATTTGTGATAGGGAGTGAGATATAGTGAAGCTATTAGTTGTGCTGCCCGCTGCATCTGTGTAAGTAGAGAATCCAAGCCAGTTTTTGTGGTGGACATTAAAGTCACCAAATACATGTATTTGTGCGCTAGTGTCGAGGGACAGTGCCGTGTCTATGCTGTCAGATACTTTGTTTATTATGGTGCAGTCCTGAGTCGAGGGAGAGCGGTAGAGAAAATAATAGTAGCTAATATTGTGTTGCATGTTTAGTCTAAAGCACATAAAGGCTTGATCATCTGTTTCTAGGTTTGTTTCTCTAGTCAAGGGAAGGGTATTACGAATGTAAACTCCAAGTCCGTGCATATATCTGTCAGAGTCCTTACAGCAGAGTGGGAGATATCCAGGCATGTTAAAGTGGTTAGAGAGAATGGAGGAGTGTAGGTTAGTCTCACTTAGTGCTAAGATATCCGGGGTGTTTGTTAGGAGAAATGCTTCAACATCAGCTATATTAGTTCTAAGCCCACGGATATTTGTGAATGAGAGCCTCAAGGGAGGAGGCAAGTTGAATTTGTTTGTCCCTAATCCTGGTTTAAGCTTATTTTTAGATTGTACTGTCGTCATATTTTTTTTTAAGAGTTTCGGTTTAGGTAAGGGGGAGCTAAACAAGAGGTTATACAGAGCTTCAGACATGCATCACGAGTAGACCATCAGCTGACCTTTCTCCAATTGGGATTGTGGCCTCAGGAAAGCCCACCGGGGTTGAGTGCAGGGTCCCTTTCCATGCGTGTCATGGCACTACAAACAACCTGATATTATTCAACTGTTGATGGAGCAGCCGCTCTAAGCGCTAGCAAAGAGTTAGGGCTCCTGTACTACCAGTCAGGAACAGCAGCCAGGAACTGTCAATCCGGTACCCTCAACCCATTAGAAGAAGGTCAACCCAATCTAATTGCTCAGGCATATCTCATACTCAAGCACTCCCAAATGTTCAGTTTTAGGGGTGGGGCGTGCTGGGAATGGGGAAAAACGGCATTCGTTGCCCTAGCCAGGAAACAAGATCTACCGCTGGGTGTTTCTGTCGAATCACTGAGATAGTGTCTCTGTGCTTGACTAAGAGGCAAAGAAGGAGTATGGAAGCCGGGCGATAGACAGAGCCTATCTACTCCTTAAGCAATTTAGGTTTGCAAACCGGTGAATTTGTTTGAGTCACCAGCTCAGGAAGGTTGTCATCCAAGACTGAAGAGGCCTCTCTCCCCTTTGGTTTAGTTTCAGAGTTTTCCTTCTCCTAGACGGATGATCTGGGAAGACCTACTGGGTCCGTCAGCACTGAGAGGGTTTTCTCCGCGCCTAGGTTCTAATCCAGGTATTTCTGCGACCCCGCGTGGTTAGTGTTACTGGGTTAGTTTGTGGGGGTTATATCTCTGCTGATTAGTTACACTCCTCAAAGTGATTTAGGGACATGCTATTTAATTGTTAATGGATAAAGGGGGTGAGTGAAGTTCATGCAGTGTAAGCGTCTATGATTGTAAGAGGGCTTGTTAGGGAGGAGATAATGTGGTTTTAGTCTTACCCTTTTTTTATTTTATTTATGTTAGCTTAGGTCTAGGATAATGTTACAGTATGAGTAGGTATTAAGAATTGAGCTACGAGTTGTGCCCGAGCTATTTTAGATGATAGGAGGGTTAAGATGTAAGTGCAATATAGTATGGATAAGACAGCAAGTTTTGAGTCATGCGTAATTAGGTGAATAGATATATGGGCAGGTTTTGAGTCATGCGTAAATTAGGTGAATAGATATATGGGCAGGTTTTCAGTAGGTGCGAATAGAGTTGAAGTTGTAGGTATTTTCAAGTAAGAGTCATGGGACATTTTGCATAACAAGGAGTGTCGTTTCAATAACGTATTAATCGTTGCAAAACTCGAGCAGACAGTTATGTAGTGCAGATCGCTTTGTTTCTGAGTACTTTGGCTGTTAAGTACCTGCCTCTGTGTGCTTAGGCTGTTAAATCCCTTACTGGATAGGAATGAGCTGTAATGCATGCCTTAGAGGTAGAAATGTATAGATGTTTAGTGATGGCTATTAAAACAGTTTGCATGTGAGGGATTAGGGGCTGGAAGTTAGCGATTCCACTACAGATGCGGGGCAATGTGGGAGTTTAGTGGCGGATAGGTTGGAAGGAGTAGATTGTTAGCGTTCAAGAGAAAAGGGGTTATTTATTTACAGATAGATTTCCATTAGGATTTTTGAGTTACAGGTAAGGTTTAGTTTGAAGAAGGGGGGGGGACAATTTTTTTTTTTTTTTTTGCATGCAGGTAAGACAAACGCAATCGTCTTGGAGGTAAAATGTATAAGATTTCGTAGCTAGCTATTAGGTTTTTCCCTCCCAGTTATAGGAACAGCTAGTTCATTGGGATTCGGAATTGTAGTCATTAAGGTCAAGCACAGAGTGCTGCATCTACTCAGAAAATTAGCCCTAGTATCACAGCTAAGATTATGTATATTGCAGTTACAAATATAGTGACAGTTAAATTATGAGCCACGTGCAGTGGTTTGGTATGAGCATCATGGAGGACACTTTAATACAAGCAAGCGTACGGTGATTGCATATATTAAGTATACTACTTAAGTTCTTCTGTCTTCTATAGTAGAAAGAAAGGTAGTCCTAGCTCTGTTCTGTATTCTTGCATAGACTATTCGTTTTCGAGTAGAGTTCTGACCACAAAACGGCTCGCATGGAACTAAAGTGTTAAAGACCATTTTTACGCATATGTAATTAAATAAATAAACTTAAAGAGAAGGTATAAACAGTTGGTAAAAGCTAAAAAGAGAAAAAATAAATAAATAAAAATAAAATGAATAAATAAATAAAAATAAAAATAATAAAAAAATAATAGAAACGGCTTGCATGGAAGCAAAGAGTTAAAGACAATATATGCGCATATAGTTAAAATACATTAAATAGTCAAATTTAAAAAAAAGCAGTTGCCATTTTGGTAAGATTAGGATTTGTTAAATTCACTTAGCTTATTTTCTTTGCCCATCTACAATTTGTCGCAGCTGTCAGCGAGCGTAACCATGTTCTTAGTGTGTAGATTTTGCTATCCCAGCAGCCACAAGGTGGAGATCAAAGAGATAGAAAAACGAAACAAATATGTGGAACTTGCCAGGGAACTGAAAGAGAATATAGAACCTCAAGAAAATCGGTACCAATAATTGTAGGACACTAGCAACAATCCCAAAAACTTGAAAAAAAGACTAAGAAAAATCAGATCTAATGGGAAAACTGGACTATGCAATGGATTGTAATGCTAAAAACGGCTGAAATCTTAAGGAAAAACCTTGAGTGCAGAAACTAATACACATGAGCGACAAACATTAACTAGACTTCTCACTTACCAACTGCCACTTTTTCAAGCATCTCAACAACTTTCTGAATGAGAAGCAATATAAAAAAAATCGAAGAATCAAAGAGGATGGAAGACCGAAGAGAGAAAGCACTAACCAAACCTCCACTGAATAAGTGTGAAGACTGGGATCCTGGAAAGGCTTATTGCCACCCAAATTGTAGCTGCCAATGAGGAAGCAATGGCCTTCGACAAGGTATGGCATAAGGGTTTACTTCACAAGATTTCCAGCTACAGTATAACTGGAAATGTTTTCTCAATCATTAAATCATTTCTCTCCGATAGGCTGATAAGAGTAGTGGTAGATGGACAAAAATCGGAGGCCTGCAATATAAATGCTGGAGTCCCTCAGGGGTCAATCCTGGGCCCAACTCTCTTCCTGATCTACATCAATGACCTCCCTAAACACATACTTAAATCATTCGTTGACATCTATGCTGATGACACGACCATCTACGGCAACACATCAAAGGCTGTAAATGAAAAAGTTCTCTCTGATTCTCTCTCCTCTGATCTCGAGCGCGTGGTTCAGTGGGGGAAGATGTGGCTGATTACCTTTAATGCATCCAAAACCAAACTCCTATCCTTACATCATCAACGCTCTGATCCCCAGCTGGCATCAATTGTGATGGATGGCTCTCGTCTGGGTGAGGCCCCGTGTTTTGACAAGCTTCTGGGCTTGACCTATACTCCTGATCTGAAATGGAACACGTACATCAAGTCTGTTGCCAAGGTCGCTGGAAAGATGGTGGGATCCTTCTACCGCTCCAGAAGATATCTCACTACTGATGCAATTCTCTATCTATATAAAAGCCAAGTACGTCCAAGGATGGAATACTGTTGCCATATCTGGGCAGGAGCTGCTAAAAACAGCCTATCCTGCCTTGACAGAGTACAAAATAGACTTCGTGGCTTAGTGGGGGATGCCCTTTTCTCTACCCTGCAACCTCTCTCCCACAGAAGAGACGTTGCGAGCCTATCCTTGTTTTATCGTTATTTCCATGGCAGATGCTTTTCTGAACCCCAATCTCTGGTCCCCCCTCGCCAATCTTTCACGAAAATCACCCGTCTAGCTGAATCCACTGTGAAAAATTTCCCCCACTCTATATCTGTGCCTAAATCAAAACGCGGATTTCATGAACAAAGCTTCTTTCTTAGAACTGCACGCCTGTGGAACTCTGTTCCGTCTGTCTGCTTCCCTCCGGACTACAACTTGGATGTGTTCAAGTTCAATGTTAACAAATTCCTAATGAACCCCCCCTTAAGTAAACACTTCAGCAAATCTCCTCACTAACGTAATGTACTTGCAATAACCCTTATCCCTGAGTGGCTTCCGGGCCTTTATAAGTGATGATCACTGTGTAAAAAAAAAAAAAAAAAAATGGTCTCTGCCAATAAGAAATCAATGGTAAATGACTGTTGTGATTATGCAAATTTATTTGCAAAAGTTATCGAAAGAGGTTGAGAGTATCAGTAATCTTGGGAGACTTGTTGTCACCCAGATTCCAGGAAACATCACTGTGAGCAGTCTCTGATGATGACTTGTGTGAGAATTCCTAATGCATATAAATAATAATCACTAGCAGGGCAACCTGACATTTTGATACAAAACCTATCTAAGAACACTCCCAGACACGTAAAGTATATTTGCGTGAAATGAAAAAAATAATCAGTTCAGCCATTTTGGAGTCCATAGGCAACAGAACTCGAACACACACACACACACGCACACACGCACGCACACACGCACACACACACACACACACACACACAAAGTAAATTTTATATATAAGTAGAGGTAATAATAATAATAATAATAATAATAATAATAACACCCAGACAAATTATACAAGCACAAACCGTCAGCAGTACTGGAAAACAAAAATCACAAGATCCTATGCGACATGAATATACAAACGGATAAATCCATCCAAACAAGAAGACCAGATGTCATAATAGTTAACAAGAAGTAAAAGTCTTGCCAGATGGTAGATTTTGCCGTTCTAGCAAACCGCAGAGTGAAGGTCAAGGAGACCGAGAAGTAGAGCATATGCACGGAATTGGCCAGAGAGCTCAAAGGGATCTGGAAGATGAAAAAAGTCAAGATAACACCAATAATTGTAGGAGCACTAGGAACAATACTGAAAAACTTTGAAAAAAGAATGGGAGATTAGGAATGAAAGGGGTGACTGAGAAGACACTGCAAATAGCAATAGAAATATTAACCTAAACTGACATCACACCAAATAAGTGAGGAGGGTCAATGAGGGTTGATGATGACTTGTGTGACTACTACTAGTGAGTAAATTTTATTTTAAATTAAAAAATAAACTACTACTACTACTACTACTACTACTACTACTAATAATAATAATAATAATAATAATAATAATAATAACAATAACAACAACAACAATAATAATTATAATAATAATAATAATAAAAATGTCGATATTTGAAAATTCTCGGAAGTTTTAGCTTTTCTGGTTTAGTCATTTATTTTTTCAATAATTACTGAAAATTTCATTACAATCGGGTAAATTTATTCATTTTATGTTGTTTAGCTTAAAAATTGGAAAACTGTCTAATTTTAGATATACATATAAACAACAAATTCTCGGAACATATCAAATGCTCATAGCAAATTTAACTGACCTGCAAACATGTGAACAAATCTAGTTTTACTTAAATCAATAAGCAAGCAAATTTAGAGGATGTCAGGTGTCACTTAATTCGACCAAAAACCACTTTAATTTTTACAAATGAATGATCAACACACGCTAATTATAATTTGTAAGATGCTATGAAAATGTTTGTCAAAAAACGTGAAAATTTCACTTGTGTTTAAAAAGCAACCAAAAAGAAAACCGATATAAGGGAGCTTACTCATAAACAAGAAACACTAAGTTATCTCCCCTGTTCCTGTGACATTTGTAACTCAAAATGGTTAGATTTTTGTTCCGACGTATGAGTGATTAACAAAGATGAATAAACATTCTACCTCGTGCTTTACTTCTTGTTAACAGCAAAAGAAACGAGCAGAGCCTCTCCCCTCAACCGAGTGTGAAGAGCAGCGACACTTAAAACAAAGTAATTTTTAACCTTTTAGAAGATATTTTATTCTACCTTACAGCATTTGATGGTTCAGCTAAAAAGCAAAGTGAGGTAGGAGCTTCTTAGAGGTTATAAAACTTTGAGATAAAAAATTAACAAAATAATTATTAATTATTTTATAATTTAACGTGTGTAGCCATTTTGGCATATGAATTTAACGTAAAATGATCACCCACTTCATAACCAGAAAGCTATTTTAAAGAATAAGTAACCGATTATTTAAAGAAGTCTTATCCATTTAAAAAAAAAAAAAAAATTCTTGGAAATCAGTTGTGGTTCATAGAGGATTTTGTTTTGTTTTTCTGATGAAAATATAGATTAAAATATTTTATAAATAAAATTATTATTTAATTTGGGAGTGAAATTGACTGTGAACGTCTTACTACATTCACGTCGTACACGCCGTTTTCTTTTTTCGAAAAATAATTATTTTCGCATGATATGTGGCTTGTGAGTCGGTATTCACCAATTCGCAGTCGGAATCCGTCGATATTAAAGATCATGCTTGCAGATGCAGGAATATCTATAAGTCAAAAGTGGTAGAGTATCACTGGGACCGTTAAAGATAAAGTTAGCGTGATCTCTGATTTACACCCATTCCACATAGATTTAAATTCGACAAAGAACTCGAGATCGCTGTCTGTACTGGGATAAAATAACATTTATTAACATGTTTAAAAAACAGTAATTCAAATTATTCCAACGTTAAGGTTTTTGCAACAAGTGTTCATTAGGCAGTCTTTGTTAATGTGTGTCGCGTAGAAAAGGCAAAATGTTATGATTACTGATTTTCATGTACAGAGGAAACACACGTGGTTATTTGGTGCCCGGAAAACTCGTCCCTTTTTGCTAGGTAAGAAAACTGGTCCCTTATTGAATAAATATCGATTGAAAACACATTTTATGACTGTTCTTGAAGAAGTTTCTGGACGAGAGGCTGAACGTGTCGAATTTCTATCGACAGAAGTGTACCACGACCACGATAACGAACTTAGAAAATCAGACGTTCGCAGTGTTCGACTGTTATGCATTTATGTAACAAGTAATTATTGTTTTATTTTTGTTTTTATAATACACTTAGACTTTTTACTTATAACAGGTCGTCCGTCTGTCTTTTTTTCTTCTTCTTCTTATGACGTCACCAGCCTGATTGGAGTGACTTGCTGGAGAATACCCGACTTCCTCTTCAGCGTGTGTCGACTTGGATCGAAGACACAGTGTGGGCAAGTAGGCACCGGCTGGCGTCACCCATACGACAAGAGGAAGCCGTAATCCTGAAGGGCCAACCACCTTCCCAGCAGGAACAGCCGGCCGGACGGGAAGAAACGTCAGAGTAATGCGGATGATTTGATAATGAATCGAAAACATTTGTGATACATATGGGATATACACGTGTTAATTCCACTTTAAATTATAATTAAACAGCTCTGAGATTTTTAATGTTTGGTCAAATATGTGTGTATGTTTGTGTGTGCACGCACGCGCGCGCGCGCGCGCGCGCGTGTGTGTGTGTGCGTGTGTCCGGAAAAAATGTCTTTGCACCATTATAACTCCTTCAGCTTAAACTGATTTTGACTTGTAAATAACACAGAAAAATAGAATGACGATAAAAAAAATTAAATACACTAACAATAAACGTAACAAAAGAAAAATCGAAAAATAAACTTTTAATAAAGTTAAAGCTATCGTAGCCCCGACGCGCACGCGTCGAATCTACTCAAAACAAAATAATGGCGCGCTGCCTTAACAGTAAAACCTAGTAGCGCGCGCGTGGATGTTTAAACATCGTTTCAGCTGCGCGTACATTTCCCTTTGCCCGCCCACGCAAATTCGGTGGGTCTTAAACGGAACTTCAGTTGTTCGTGCGGACGTCACTTAAAGCATCTTACCTCATAAGAATGTTATTCTTTTCATCTAATCGGATTACAAGGAAAACAAATTAAAAAAAAATGTTTTTTTTTCTGAAAGCCTCCCTGAAGCCGGTCGTACAAGTATAAAAAGGGCACTTTTCGCTCAAATCAGGAGTCGACCTTTGAACACCATGGCGTAAACATCAACATCGACCCGTCCGCGTTTGGACGTTAAACACACGCGCGCCGTCAATTAATTCCTCCACATGGATACGGACTTGCAACCCTAATGGACCTTTTATTTTTACGCTTTTCTATCTCTCCGCTAAGTAAGCGGTGGCGGTGGACCTTTTATATTCACTTTTCTACATCTTTTCATTCAATCACCTCAGTCGCAGGTAGAGACTTGCAATTAAGAAGAAACTTTATCTTCTTTTTTCATTCATTTACAATTAAAAAAAAAAATAAATTTTGTATTTAAGTTATCCATCTGCCTGCAGTCATCTCTGTATTGGTTATCAACTCTCCATATTTTTTTTACCTTTGTTTCCATTTGTTGCGAGACTGTGGGTGTCAACGTTAGCCCCGCAACAAAGCCTTCTTGGGGTAATTTCAAAATATTCATAATTTGATTCTAACCCTTACCCGGATATGTATTCTGGCCACGGTTTAGGTTAATATGACAGAAACTATTCCAGGGTGTTTATAGATCCATTTCTTCAAGATATGAAAGTGGGTAGTTCGGCATTTACTGACACGCGGTTTCTACAAAGTTTCTCGGGTGTGTTCGACTGTTGACGAGAATAACCGGAAGCTGACGATCGCAAAACGTTAAACCGCTACGGTAAAAGTATAATGATAAGCAGAAAAAAAAACATGGAAATGCAATAAATAAAATTACAAACATGTATCTAACTCAATCCTAATCCTAAACTCGGCGGAGTTGTACAACCATCACCCCCATGCGTAATTTCTATACTGATAGGTTTTTCGAAATTTTTCACTGGATTATTATTGATTGGACACTAATTAACATGATTATGAAAAAAATTGAAAAAAAAAAATTATTTCGCCATTTGAAAGGGGTGCTCACTTTTTTGCTAAAACGTTCTGGTAAATCGATTACCTATTTTTATTTTTCTAAATACGGAAATGTCTTCGGGAGATATGAAATGGGCCCATGTTGACGAAGCAATGTATCGGGAGGCGTACAATATGAAAATTAACAACAAATAACAAAATTATAAAACATTTCTCCAGCATGTTAGTGAAATTTATAATACTTTAAAAAAAAGAATGTAAAAAAAGGCTGCATTAATAAAAACACTAAAAACATATCCAGTAAGGTAGAAAAGTAACTTATATTGCCTTTGAGGTGCTTCTCCACTTTATTTTTTTTTTTTCAATTTCTTTTTTTATAATCTAGTTAATTAGTGTCCAATCAATAATAATCCAGTGAAAAAATTTTAAAAAACCTATCAGTATACAAATTACGCAGGGGTATGATGGTTGTACAACTCCGACCTAAACTCTAATCTGCGCAATTAAAATTATTTTTGTATTTCTTCCAATTTATATTAAAAAAAAGTGGCCTTCATAGATTTGTCTTAGCTAAAAAACAGACAAAGCGTCTGTTAAAAATTATTTCCTTCGGCTGTGTAGCGTAGAAATCGCTAGTCGGTAAATGCGGAAGCACCGAAAGATGTATTTAGCAGATCAGGTTGGAATTCGAATTCATTCGTGAACATTCTGGAATTACTCCAAATATCTTTTACCATTATTGAAAGTTATTTTCTATGATTTTGTTCATTTTATTGTCAGTATTTTTTAAATGAGTATTCGTACTTTTCTATGAATCTTGTTTTCAAATCAAAATCAGTAAATTAAACGAGTTATATCAGTTCAAATGGTGTGGACATTATTTTGGAACACTCTGTATATGAACCTCAGACCTGTAGAAGACCAGGATATATATACCCTAATTCGATACAAGAAAAGATAATGAAACGAATTAAATGAAGGAAACAAAGAATTCAATGCTGGAATAAAATAAACATGTTTATTTTCTGTTGAAAAATGAAAGTCTTGGGTGTACACATGTTCATTCAGCCGTTGACGGCTACGCGCGTGGAAGGAAACGGGAATGCAACAGAGAAACGCGAAGTGGCAAGCCAGCCTGTAGAAAGAGAGGATTAAGCTCAGTAGAGAGTCACGCACATGTCTGTTTTGATGGACCAAAGCGAAGGGGAGATAGAGTGAAAGAGAGTGAGAATGTCAATCCAGTTCACGGAGAGAGAAAGTGTATAAAGTGTACGTACTGTTTGTTGGCTTTTTGTCCCACATAGTAGCAAGTGGTGTGAGGCACGCTGTCGGTCCGTAGACAGTACAGCTCGAAAGCTGGTCCTAAAATGGAAGAAGCCGCTTATTGCTCTTTCTTTTATAATTGTTTCCGGTGGTCTTTTACGCATGTGTGGATTTCCTTTGAAAGGGGAAGTGACGTTATCCATGTGTGCGTGTATGTGTGTGCGTGTGTGAGTACATGTGTGTACGTTAGCGTGTGTGTATATACACGTGAATGTGAGTGTATGTACGCAAACGTGAATATATGTACGTGTGTGGACATGCACGCGTATGTTTGTGTGTGCATATGTATGTGACAAGTAATATAGCTTGAAATTTGAACGTGTGTTTTTGTGTGAGACTAAAAAAGGCTCACACAGACCACAGAAGCACACATTACCAAGCGTCTTTTATAGGTATATATGTATAATACCGTATGGATTTGTTATAATGTATTAGTTTGGTTAAATAAAGCCCAATAGTTATAAATTTAAACATTTTCTGATCCGAATACACAAACTCTTATTAAAAAGTTCTTGTAATTTTTCTTTAATAAAGTCTTGTGCTCTTTTGCCAGAATATTTTTCAATTTATATATATATATATATATATATATATATATATACAGTAGTGATGGAACGATTTCAAAATTTTTTCTGATTCTGATCATGGCCACCGAGAGTAAGAAGAAGGTCTGTTAACTGAAAAATGTCTGCAGACAATGTAGGTAAGATTTGTTACACTGTTAGTACTATATGAGGGCCATTTGAAAAAAAGCAATAAAACATTTTTTTTAAATAAAAAGGAACACAGTTCGATTAATACTTAAACTGAACTTTATTCAATATAAAATATAAACATTATCTATGTAAAATTAAATAATTTTAAAGCAATATACAATTTAATACTGATAAATTTGAATTATGAATTTAGGGAACAAGCAATCAAAGAAACATTAAACAAAATATTTTCTGGCCTTTGGAACAAGATCACAGTGTAGTATCTGTTTTCATGCTACACTTTACCTTTTCTGTCCTCGGTCGGTGGAGGAGAATATTTCATGACTGAGATTATTTTTGTTCCTATCCAGAGTGCCCCTTATTGGGAAGCTAGATTTTGCCCACAAGATTATATGTTGACATATTTAAATAACTATTACCTTAAATACAGAAATTATATTTAAAGTGTTGGTTTTCTGTTCTTCTATGTCCATTTTTTCCCCATGTCTTTCATCAAAATGTGTAGCGTATCAGTTGCCACACAGGCCATCATCAGTGATCGCTCACTGGCAGTAACCTGTAGTGTTCCCTGGAGACCAAGTGACAACAAGTCTCTCCAGATTTCCAGTGTTCTCCACCCCTTGACCACTTGTGCAGATGATTGCATGTTATCGCAACAGCCGTTGCCACTGATTTCTTGTTGGCATCGGCCATTGGTGTTTCCTGGGGTTTGGGTGACAAAATGCCTCCCCAAGGTACCAGATTTGAACTGCACCCTTCCAGTGGAGATTTAGTTAGTACTCTTTCACCTCGGTCTTTCCATCCTCTCTGACCCTTCACAACTAGTTGGTGTGGCGCCAGTCGATGTCATCTTTTTTTTTTTTTTACAAGGTAGTCATCACTTATCAAGGCCCAGAAGCTACTCGGGGATAAGGTTATTGCATGTACAGTAATCAGTGGGATAATATCGTAATAATTGTTAGTATTGGAGATTAGATAAAGTGTCTTACTTAAGGGGGCGGTTCATCAGGAATTTGTTTATGTTGGACTTGAAGACATCCAGGTTGTAGTCAGGTGGGAAACAGGCAAACGGAACAGAGTTCCACAGGCGTGCAGTTCTAAGAAAGAAGCTTTGTTCATGGAATCTACGTTTTGATTTAGGCACAGATCAAGAGTGGGGAAAATTTTTGATAGTGGTTTCAGTTAGACGGGTGTTTATCATGAAAGATTGGCGAGGGGGAACCAGAGATTGGAGCTCAGACGAGCACTTGCCATGGAAGTAACGATAAAACAAATACAAGCTCGCAATGTCTCTCCTGTGGGAGAGAGGTTGCAGGGAAGAGAAATGGGCATCCCCACTAAGCCATGAAGCCTATTTTGCACTCTGTCAAGGCAGGATAGGCTGTTTTTAGCAGCTCCTGCTCAGATGTGGCAGCAGTACTCCATCCTTGGACATACTTGGCTTTTATATAAATAGAGAATTGCATCAGCAGTGAGATATCTTCTGGAGTGATAGAAGGATCCTACCATTTTTCCAGCGACCTTGGCAACTGACTTGATGTATGTGTTCCATTTCAGATCAGGAGTATAGGTCAAGCCCAGAAGCTTATCAAAACATGGAGCTTCCCTTAGACGAGAGCCATCCATTTCAATTGATGCCAGATGGGGATCAGAGCGTTGATGATGTAAAGATAGGAGCTTAGTTTTAGATGCATTAAAAGTAATCAGCCACCCCTTCTCCCGCTGTACCACATGCTCTAGATCAGAGGAGAGAGAATCAGAGAGAACTTTGTCATTTACAGCCTTTGATGTGTTGCCATAGATGGTCGTTTCATCAGCATAGATGTCAATGAATGATTTAAGTATGTGTTTTGGGAGATCATTGATGTAGATCAGGAGGAGAGTTGGGCCCAGGATGGACCCCTGAGGGACTCTAGCATTAATACTGTGGGCCTCTGATTTCTGCCCATCAACCACTACTTTTATGAGCCTATCGGAGAGAAATGATTTAATGATTGAGAAAACATTTCCAGTTATACCGTAGCTGGAAATCTTGTGAAGTAGGCCCTTATGCCATACCTTGTGGAAGGCCTTTGATATGTCAAGAGCAATTGCCCTAAAAGGAAGCCTTTGTTGAGAGATTCACTAACACTATGAGATATAACCATTAGCACATCTGCTGTAGATCTGGCAGAACAGAAACCATATTGCATGTCATTAAGAATGTTATTTCTGCTGAGGTGGTTGACTATTTCTCCATTTAATATGGATTCTAGCAACTTACTCATGACACATAGGAGACTTATTGGTTTGTATTGAGAAGGAGACGACTTATCACCTGAATTCTTAAATACCGGGCATACTGATGAGGTTTTCCAGGATGTTGGGAAGTACTTCTTAACGTTTAAATAGTTTTGTAAGTATGGCGACAAGTTCAGTTTTTTTATCATTATTACTATTGTTATTATGATAATAATAAGGGTGCTTGTGCAGTGTATTTTAAATATTATTTTCAAATTAAATTAAATTTTGGGTTTGTATTACCGTACACATAGATTCGAAAAAGTTGTCAAAAAATAAATATATAACAAATAAATGTTACTAAAGGCAAGATAAATTACTTTTCTACCTATCTGGAACGGTTTTTAGTGGTTTTACTCACTTTAAAACGTGTAATCGCTTTGAAAATCATACAATGTTTATCAATATATTTTAAAAAGAAAAATGTCGGTATGTTAGGTAAAAAAGTTACTTATCTTGCCTTTGATAAAATTTATTTGTTATATATTTGTTTTTTGACAACTTTTTAGAATCTATGTGTATAGTAAAACAAACCTGCCATGTAAATTATTTACAGTTAAATTGTGATAAAAAAACAAAAACTTGAAGTTTTAAATATATTTAAAAAAAAAAATAAATTACGCCCGGTGCTAAAATATTTAAAATTCATCGATCGTAAAAACAAAAACAAAAAAAACTGCCGTTTTTAAAAAAAAATTTTTTTACACGGAGTTCACCACTTATCAAGGCCCAATGGACACTCGTGGATAAGGGTTATTGTGTGTACAGTAATCAATGAGATAGTGTAGCAATAGTATTGGAGAATTGATAAGGTATCATTACTTAGGGGGGCGGTTCATCAGGAATTTGTTTGTGTTGGACTTGAAGACATCCAGGTTGAAGTCGGGAAGGAAACGGGCAAGCAGAACAGAGTCAAAAATGCTAACTTTAAAATATTTGAAAATACTCAGTGAAAATTTTTATTTGTTATTAAAAGAACGGACTGAAAAATATTATATAAAAATTGTTTGTTTTGCAGTAAATAAAAAAAAATAAATAAAATGACATATTCGACTTTCTCCGATAAAAATAAAAGTTCAAATACGAGTTTACTTACTATATTTTGTTAGATTAAAATTACCCCAAATGTGCAATTATAATAATTATTATCCTAATGGAGAATTGTTCTTTCTCTTTAGAATATTCATGGACAATTAGTAACACATATTGGTAGGCATATTTGTTTATGCCTGTTAGCGTGACCACATGGTTGAACACTGGAAGCTGTCTATACCTACAAAGTTAATCAGGAAGTGACGTTACGCTGTCATGTGCATTGCCCTTCTTTACTCTCGGTAGGCACGTTCCGATCCAATTACCGATTCTTCTCTAAATTTTCGATTCCGATACGATTCTCGATTCTGCATCCGATTAAAAAAAATATATATTAGGAATATTTAATTAGAGTCTTTTTTTTTTTTTTTTGTAAATTTCAAATTATTCGATAAACTCCCGGGAAATTTCCGCGGATATTTTTCTCTTGTAATTGATTAAAAATTGTAAGGCAACAAAAGATTTATTCTGATTTAAAACAAAGCCAGATTTTATCAGTTCGTTGTTAGTGTACAAGATGTTACTTTAAAGTTTTCATAAACAGTTGAAAATAGTCGACGAATAGGCAAAATGAGAAAACGATGTAAGAACAAAATATTATCAACGCCCCCTCCTATTGGTACGAACGAATTTCTAAATAATAATGTTACGATGTATTTTAACATGGGTAGGGCGTGGACATTGTCAACTATTATATGCCTTCCTTCTATGAATGAAGTTTAAATTTTATTTTATAAAAAATTGGTGGGTTATTAAATTGATTTGCCTTGCCGTAAAAAAAAAAAAAAAACTAAAAAACGAGATGCAAAAAAAAAAAAAATAAATAAATAAAAATAATAATAATAATAACAGTAGTAGTAGTAGTAGTTTTTTTTTTTTTTAATTTTTTTTTTATTCAATTTTCACCCCAAACAAGGCACAGTGCCACTTTGAAGCAGGGGGCTACTATCAGGGACTTAATTAGCGGGGTCATTATGAAGGGAGATGAGTAGAAAGATGTTTGTTAACATTACACTTGAACTTCTGCATATCATTGCAGTTGGGAAAGCAGAATCCCGGAAGGGAGTTCCAAAGACCCGCAGTTCTGGGGAAGAAACTATTGGAGTAAAAGGCTTTCTTGCACCTAGGGATCTCTACTGTAAAGGGATGAGACTTAGTAGCTTGTCAGGTTTGTCAGGGGTAGTTACGTCGGGGAGGTACAAGTGTTTGCAGTTCGTCAGAGCATTCACCATTAAAGTATTTGTAGAACAGGCAGAGGGATGCAACATTTCGTCGATGGGACAGAGGCTGAAACCTAGATGACAGTTCAGGACCTATCAGGTTGGCGACTCTCTTTTGAACCCTGTCCAGGAGCGAGAGACAAGAAGCAGATGCACCAGCCCAGATGTGACAACAGTACTCCATACATGGGCGAATGGTTGCCTTATAGAGGTATAGGATACTGGCAGGCGTAAGTAGTTTTCTAGCACGGTAGAGGGAGCCAACCTTCCTTGCAGCAGCCTTGGCAATGCTCTCAATGTATCTATTCCAGTTCATATTCCCTGTAAACGTTAGGCCGAGGAGTTTAAAAGAAGTACTTTCAGGTAATGTGTTCTTGGCCATTGCTATTGGTGGTAGAGAAGGTTTCTTGTAGTTATTGAAGGAAACAAGCTTAGTCTTAGCAGCATTGAATGTGACCAACCATTTTTGTCCCCATTCCACTATGGATTGGAGGTCATCCTCTAGTGTTTCTGCCATTTCCTTGGATATGTGTTCATTTGTTTTCCCCTCATATCTGTTATAGAGAGTGGTGTCATCGGCAAATATACCCATCTCCGAAACAATTTTATCAGCGAGGTCGTTTATGAATATCAGGAATAATAGAGGTCTAAGGATAGACCCCTGAGGTACTCCCGCATTTATGTCGTATTGTTTGGATGTATGACCGTCGAGGACAACTTTGATTTTTCTATTACGTAAGAAGGATTTAATTACGTTATGAATTCTTCCAGTGATTCCATATGATCTAATTTTCCTTAGAAGACCATCGTGCCATACCCTGTCAAAAGCCTTAGATATATCGAGGGCCACCGCTCTACCCTCCCCTGTTTTATCCAATGAACGGTATATACGTTCAGAAACTACAGTTAAGATATCTGCTGTTGAACGGGCTTGCCTGAATCCATATTGTTTGTCAGTCAGGAGTTCGGCAGCTGTTAGGTGCTGGACTAGGGCTTGATTAACTAAGGACTCAAATATTTTGGCGAAAAGCGGGAGGAGGCTAATGGGGCGATAATTTAGTGTGTCAGTTCTTTCACCAGAATTCTTGAAGACTGGTACCACAGAGGCGGTTTTCCAGCAGTCGGGAAAACAAGATTCTTTAAGGGATTTATTGTAAAGTTTGGACAGAACTGGAGCAACCTCGGCAGAGCATTTTTTTAATAGCACAGCCGGGATGAGATCTGGTCCACATGCTTTGAGGTGTCTAGGTTTTTTATAATAGCATGTACCTGAGAAGGGGTGATTTTCAAATCGTCTAGTGAGGCGTCTGTTCGCAGAGGAAAATCAGGGAGTGAGTGGTGTACCGAGTTCAGTGTGGAGTTTGAGGCAAACCGACTGGCAAGCAGATTAGCCTTGTCAGTTGCCGTGCAAGCAACCTCATGATCGTTTGATAGTGGAGGAATAGTTGACTGTCAATTATTTACTACGCTGTTGTAGATTTTCCAAAAATCCCGGGTTCCTAATTTCTGTGCTTCGATGCGTTTTCTGGTGGTTTCAGAGTAATCTGTCTTAGCTGTTTCTATCACTCTCTTACAATTATTTCTAGCTTCTATAAACTTCTGTTTATTTGAGCTGGACTTATGGCGGTTGAATCTGCGGAACGCATGCTGCCTTTGACAAATGGCAGCTGCACAAGCAGAAGTAAACCATTGGGGGGAGTGGGGCTTGCTATAGAATTTCCGTGCAGGAACATGTGCTTCAATAGCAGTTTTGAACCATTCAGTGGTCTCATTTGCACACTGTTCCGCTGGAAGAGTAAAGATATTTTGCCATGGGGCATCTCTGATGAGCTTCCTGATGGCTTCCCAATCAGACTTTAAATACCTCGTTGTTTTGAGTAGTGGGTCTTCAGTTTTAGGGCGAGAATTTAGGCTGATTTCTACCATTATCACAGCGTGATCAGCATTTCCGAGTGGGCTGTGGGCATTTGTTGTACAGTCATTGGGAACCGTTGTCAGAAAGAGATCTAGAAGTGAGGCATGTTGATCTTGCTGGTCTGGGAAACGTCGGAAATGTAACCAACTGAGATAGGGAATGGGATATAGAGAAGCTATGTGTTGCGCTACCAGCTACGTCTGTGTGATTAGAGAATCCTAGCCAGTTACTGTGGTGGACATTGAAGTCACCAAATACATGTATTTGTGCGCTAGTATCGAGGGAGAGTGCTATATCTATGCTGTCTGAAACTTTGTTTATTAGGGTACAGTCTTGGTTTGAGGGAGAGTGGTAGAGAAAATACAAGTAGCTAATATTGTGTTGCATATTTAGTCTGAAGCACATAAAGGCCTGGTCCTCTGATTCTAGTTTTATTTCTCTAGTCAGGGGGAAGGTGTTACAGATATAGACTCCAAGTCCATGCATATGTCTGTCCGAGTCCTTACGGTAGAGTGGGAGATAACCAGGCATGTTAAAGTGGTTAGAGGGAATGGAGGAGTGAAGGTTAGTTTCACTTAATGCTAAGATATCCGGGGTGTTTACAAGGAGAAATGACTCAACATCATCTAAGTTATTTCTAAGCTCGCAGATATTAGTAAATGCAAGCCTCAAGGGAGGAGGCAGGTTGGTTTTCTTTGAGTTTGGTCCTGGTTTAAACGTAACTTTTGCTTGAGCTGTCATTTCATTTAATAGTAGTAATAATAATAATAATAATAATAATAATAATAATAATAATAATAATAATTAGAAGAAGAAGAAGAAGAAGAAATTTGTAGATTTACACTCTCAGCTAAATCCCCATTCCAAAATGAAATACTACTTAAAAAAAAATGACTGAAAGAAAAGCAATCATTTTAGTATTTAGAGTGGATGATCAGTTTCGAATATAAATTTAATGTAAAATAATTGGTAATTCTTTTTTGGGACGCCAGCACTCCAGCACTCCAGCACGCCAGATTTCAATCCGCCATTTTCGTTCGCCAAAAAGTATGCCAGTGCGCCAAATTTCATTCCATCATAAAAACAAATTTCCACAGAAAAAAAAATATTTGTACATTTTTATCTAGCGAATAAACATAAAATTACATAGGAAAAACCACGTTTATTATATTTTTTAATCCTACAATGGAGTTGAAGTCGATGTTTTGCTTCTAAAACCAAACTAACTTTTTTGATAAATATTTCCGTGGCGTACCGGGAAAATATTTTCTAATGGAATAAAAATTAATAAAGTTTATTTTTACAAGAACATTTATACATTTATCTAGCCAATAAACATAAAATTACGTATGAAAATCTACGTTTATTATTTAAAAAAATCCAACTTATATTCTAATACGAATTTAGATAAAAAATAGCACCAATAAAAATAACATCGGTAAAAATGGCACTGGTTTAAATGGCAAAAGTGATTAAATAGGTAAAAATGGCAACGGAAACAGAAACGTTTGAGAAGTGCGGGCTAAGCTCTCATTCCTCTAGTTTAAAATCCTCCCCCAAAATAATATTAAATAAATATTTTTAGTAGACATTTACATAGGTAGGGGTCGGGTTAGATTTTTCAAATAGGGGCTAATCACGGCCAACATAAAACTGGAAATGCTTTTTGTTAATTTGACCGATTCTATTAGCAAGCCAGTGTGAAAAGTCTTTAGAAAAGTAAAGATAAGGGCTATAAAATTTTTATTGCTGTTATATCTACTCTCTTTCTTTCTCTATTCATTTGACTGTTCATTGAATCAACCCTAGCAAAGCCATTATAAAAGCCCCAGCGGAAAGCAAGGCATTCACTTTGGATCGACACCCTTCTTGGGAAATCAGGACGTCAGGACCGACTCCATTGTGTGGTAATCATGACCCGAAGACCGATCCCTTCTTTGGAAGTCTGGACTTTTGGGACTGACAAAACTATCTTTGGTAGATGCAACCTGATTTTTTCTTTGTTTATTCTTCGTTTCTGCCTCCCCTCTCCAGGCAGAAATGGTCTAATCTCTTCACACTTAATTTGCTCAGCAGAACTCTGACCTGATAAGTACCTGCTAAGTCTTCCTTCCCTGCTCCCCCTCTACCAGAGGATTGAGCTGATAACCAGGGTTTCTTTCTGTTTTGGGGTAATTGGGAAGGGTTTGTTTACTAACTTTCTTCTTTTCCGCTCTCAGGGTAAAAATGGCTAAACCCTGGCCTTAATTGCTTAGCAGCATTCTGACCTACTAGCACCCACTGCCTGAGCAACATAACAATTAAAATGAGCCCCCTAAAACCGCAACACCAGAAGGAGACTTCACTAAGGAGGGAGCCGAACCCACCCAACAAGAGGTGGAACTCCAGGTGTCACAGCCCATGACACCCTTGGGTCAAACTGCCAAAGTCGCTGACCCCACTCCCCAGCGCCCTGCACTAGATAAGGCTAAGACGAAGACTTCTACAAGTGGATCTCCATGATGTATCGAGAGCCCCATGGCTGTCCTGCAAGTCAATGGAAAATGCTCAAAACCCTTTGTTATCTCTCGGTCAGTTTGTCAAGGTTGTCCACTGTCACCCCTGCTTTACGTCCTGGCCTTGGAGCCGCTGCTCCAAAAGTTGAGATGTGGGGAGGCAAATTCGGCCCTGTGTGGAATGGCTCTGCTTGGTGGCTCAGCCGCCAAGGTATCCATGTTCACCGATGATGTCATGGTCTTTGTGTCAAGCTTCAAAGACATCGAGATTGTTTCGGAGGCGCTTGCATGATACAAAAGAATCACGGGGGCCAAGATAAACCGCAGCAAGTTGGTCGGACTGCGGTTGGGTGCCTGGAGTGTTACCAACTCAACAAAAATTGGCTGGAGGCACAGTTAAAGGTGAAGGCTGCGGTCAACTCGTGGCTTCCTAGGAAACTTTCCTTAAAGATAGAGCCAAGGCGTGCGCCATATACGTCCTCCCTCTCATCCTTTACCAACTGGCCTTACTTTCCCTACCTGCACAACACCTACAAGCTCTTGTCGAACTCTTGTCCTCGCTCTTTTGGAACAAAAGAAGACACTAGGTGAGCAGATAGGTCTGTATTCAGATGTGTGAGGGAGGCTTGGTAATGCCAGACTTGAAGTCTCAGTGAGACGCCGCGATTACTGCCGCCTTTCCCGACTTCATTCTCGACCCCTCTGTTGAGAGTCGCCGCATGCTGTGGGGAGATTCAACTTTCCTGAAAAAGTGCCGAGCTGCTAAAACGACTACCAAGGTCCAACGACCTTGTGACTGCTACCTGTACAGAATTCCACAGGGAGCTAGTGAGGGGGGGGGGCTGCCGATGACTCACTATGCGTGCACTTGGGTTGGCAGCAGATCTGCTCCATGTGGAGTTTGGCGCCAGGTTCGAGTCATCTGAACAACTCGGAGTTCTCTCTGACCTGGCGATTGGCCCGAAATGCGCTTCCCCTTAACAATATACAATGCAGTTCTGTTTTTTGGAGTCGCTAGCCTGTCCCTGTTGCGGGACAATGGCAGTTGAAACAACTGATCACACATCTTTTGATTGCCGCGAACTACGCCGGTACTGGTTGAATGTTGTCAAGGTTATGGCTTGCATCGACCCTGAGCATCCTCGTCTGATTACCGTATCACATGTAGTGGACAACGTGAGGCCCCCTTGGGACTGGGAAAGACAAATGGTCTACATCGCAATCCTGGCTGTGGCGAGAATAGTGATTTGGACGTCGAGACTGCAAGATGGCCAGGGTGGGGGTGTTGTCTTTTTCTGATAAGAATCTGATCGCTTTCTTTAAACACCAACTACAGGTAAAGATCAGATGCGACAGAAGAAGGCTGCATAGCGCGGCTTTTGAAAGAAGATGGATACAGGTAGCAAGTTTGTGTGTACGAAGAGGGGCCAAATTTGAATATGTGTTCCCTGCCTAGGTGTGGAGTGCACGGGTTCCGGGTTTCTGTCGGACCCCCGTCCCTTTCCAATTTTATTTATTTTAGCCTCTCAGCTTTATTAGGTATAAATCTTTTTTCCCCTTATTAGAAAGCCTCCAAGACCCCTAACCTCCAAAAGCCACAATTTTTCATTTTGCCCACCCCTCTCTCTCGAAACTCCACCAATCTTGGAAGAAATCAGATCTAATATTAACGTTTCCCCCTCTCACCACCAATTTTTTCTTTTCTCTCCTGTATAGGACACAACCCCCAACCACCTCCATTTAAAGGCTGCCCAGGAAACTGGCGGGTTAGCATTTCAGACGGGGTTGGGAGGATCTTACTAACATCATTTTTATGTTTGACATGGACCAACCAACCTCACCATCCCCTCTTCTTTTTGAGTTGGCCTAAATTTTTTGTTTATTTTCACTTTTGTATTTCTTTTTATAATGAATAAAAATTTAATATCTAAAATCAACAGTGGGTTCTTTGATATAATAGAGGCGCGTCTGAAATGAATGTTCTGTTTAGAGCACAATTGAACAATGGTACTTGACTTTTGCGTTTTAAAGTTTAATTCAAGCCATTATATAAAAATAATTTTATAAAATCTATATATATAAAAATAATTTTATAAAATCAACATTATGTTCTCTACAGTGCAATGTAGACTACAATGTATTGTGGACTAATTCACTGCAAAGAGGCATGTGAAGCTTCTGGTGCACCGTGATGGGTCTCCAACTACAGGGTGGTCAAAAAGTCAGGTAACATTTTAAAGAAAAACGATATTAGCAATACACGTATATTTAAGTACCATACATTGAAATATAAAATGAAACAAACATGAAATATGTTTATTTTGTTAATTGTCGTCCATTTCTCTCTATCAATCGCTGGAAGCGATTAACCACTGATTGTGTAACACGTGTAATCATGTCAGCTGATATCCGCGCAATCTCCTCTTCAATAAATAACTTTAAAGACGCTATTGTATCAGGCTTCTTGCCATAAACGCTATCCTTTACATAGCCCCAAAGCCAGAAATCAGGAGGGGTAAGTTTATATATTACACTCAAATATTTAAACAAATAATATTAAACGAATAGAGATTATAATGGATCATATTGTTTTTTCTACCTGACTTTTTGACCACCCTGTAGATCAGGCAATCAATCAATTTGATTGAAAAATGGACGATTTCACCGATTTCGATGACTATAAAGATATGGGAGTGCGAAAACATTCGTTTATCATCATTCAATCCCGGGCAACGTCGGGTCTCTCTGCTAGTAATAGCTAATTTTCTTTCACAACAAAAATGTTATAATTGCGAATTGGGGAAAAACATAAACAAAAACAAAACAAAAGCAATGATAATTTCATAAACATTGGCAAACCGTAACAGTAGCCTATTCAAAGTTAGCAGCAAACGGTGTTTAGTCAGATCCTTTTCCTGATATTAAACTTCATCAATAATATAACTTCCGGCGGGAGTTTCATTTTGTCAAATTTATTTATTTATTAAATTGTTAGGTGAAAGTACAGAATAGTTAAGAAAGAACTTTCCTCTTCATGTTAAGAGTGGCTTTCTAAATAATGTTATTATTTCAGCACGGTCAGTAATCTTTATTGGGTGGATGGATTTCTACCAGTAATTTGTTTTATTATTTATTTTAAAGTCATTATTGAGACTCGAAAGATATGACCTTTTCGTGATGTTCATTTTTTTCTTATTTTGACGTAACGCTTGACACTCATTGTTTTTCGAATCGAGTAAACAATTTAAAGTCTATTGTAAAACAAACCCAACATTCCTATCATATTAAAAAAAAGTTATATTTGATTATTTGTAAATGTAAATTTCTGATTCAAGTTTGCCAATTCTCTGTATAACATTTTTAACGTAAAGTAAACATCGTTTTGGTGCAAAAAAAAAAAAAAAAATTAAAAGCAGTGGCCGCCAACAATTAAATCTTTGAATTAAGTTTCCGTAAAGTTTTTTCTTTTTTTTTTTACTGAATAAACGCTTTAAAATAAATTAAACCACTAACAACTTAGCCAGCTACGTAGAAAAATCGATTTTGCCTTTTTAAAAACAGTAAATAAGTATATTTTTAAAAATATGCGGTCTGTAGTTTCGTTTTTGAACATTAATATAAATGAAACCATTAACAACTTAGCCAGTTAGGTAGAAAATGAACCATTAGAAAATCGATTTTATCTTTTTTAAAAACAACAATAAACAAATAAAAAATATTTTTTAAAAAATATTGTGAGAGGTATAGTATCTTTTAAAAACAATATCTCTGGCAAGAGCGAAAAAATGTGTTTTCAATACTAGACAAGCTTTCTTAGCAAAAATTGACAAATTTTCCAGGCACCACCGAAAACACACTTTAAAAGAAGTTTAAACACAAATAAATTTATTCAGGTATATAGAAGAGTCTTGCATTTGGTAACATTTATTTGTTGAGTATTTGTATACTATTTCTTTTTTTCTGTTAATTACATTAATAAATGTCCCAATTCAATTCTTTTTGAAGTACTTGTATGAGTTTAAAATGTAGATATAATTTCCTTTTTAATTAAGAAAATATTCAAAATATTTTTTCTTTTTGTATCTTATCCAAGAGGGTGATTTTTTTTTTAGGACGCCAGGACGCCAAAGTGTAAAAATAAGTTGTTTTTTTTCTGTAGAAAGTTGTTTTTATGATGGAATGAAATTTGGCCCGTGGCGTACTTTTTGGCTAGCTGGCGTCCTGGCGTCCCAGAAAAGAATCATCGTATCCAAGATTTTGATGAAGTAAACCGAGATTTTCATCTATATTTTTCACTTGCATCCAAAGAGAAGTGCAATAAACTTTAATTATTTCAGAAGAAGCCATGGGAGACACCGCCAATGTACAGCTGGCGCCAACGAAAAAAATAAATAAATAAAACACTTTCCAGAGAGAGTTAAAACCTTCTAATAATCAAGTGAACTCCCTCGGGTGGAGGCATATAGTCATCTAGCGAATAGATGCTAAATGTTTGCAGGAGGAATAGGCGAGTTATCACTCAATACATGGCCAATAAATGGAAGAAATTAAACGCTGCAAATCAATGTTAAATCTGTAAATGAGATTTATAACACATTCTGTGGTCCTTTTCAGTCTTATATTGTAAAGGAGCAACTCTTAAACAAAACAATTACAACAACAAAATTGTGCTGGTTTTATTTTTTTTATTGTCAAAAAAAAAAAATGAAAAGAATCGGTTTCTAATAGAAAATTACGTTATAATTTTTCCGATTCCGATATCTCAAAAAGTTCCGATTCTGATAAATCGTCCCAACCCTAATTATATATATATATATATATATATGATGGTACGATTCCATAATTTTTGGCGAATCCGATACAATTATCGATTCCGTCTTAAATTTCCGATTCCGATTCTTTTAAAATTAATGAATATTTAATTAGTGATTTTTATTTATTTATTTTTTTACTTTGCAAAATTTCAAATTTCCGTGTAATCTCAGCGTATATTTTTTTTCTCAAATGTTTTCCTCGTAATTGATTAGAAATTTTAAGACAACAAATGATTTATTTTGATAAAAAAAGAAAAAAAGAAATTGTATCAGCTCGTCGTCAGTGTACAACATGTTACTTGAACTTTTTCATAAACAGTTGGAAAAAAAAAATAGTCGACTATTGATAGGCAAAATGAGAAAACGATGCAAGAAAAAATATTTAACAACGCCCCCTCCCATTGTTACGAACGAAATTCTAAATAATGTTACTATTTAGATAACCATTTTTAACATGGGGAGGGCATAGGCTTTGTTTTAATATTCTGTGCATTCTCTCTATGAATGGGGTCCAAATTTTATTTAAATTATGTAAAATTGGTGGGTTATTAAATTGTTTTGCCGTAAACTAAAAACAAAAACGAGATTCAAATAATAATAATAACAACTAGCGGGACCTGTGGAAATTCCACAGGGAACTCATTCATATGTAATATATTTATGTTGGTATTCATGGTGTAAATAGAGATGCTCTGGTATTATTGTAACTCTTGTTAAAATTGCAAAAGTATTTATCTAAGCTAGCAGAGACGCCCGGCGTAGTCAGGTCGTAAAGTACGCTTAAATATGAAATTTAATTCTTGCAGATTTCGTATATATTATTATAGAGTTAATGTTCTATCACTTTTTATATATTATAAAGTTGTGATTTAAAAAAAAATATATATATATATCTATATGGCTTAGGTTCATCGGCTGGAATCGAAACCCATATATATATATATATATATATATATATATATATATATATATATATATATATATATATATATATATATATATATATATATATATATATAAAAGTCTATTTATACAAACATTAATGGCTACATATGTGCATACATGTTTCTGTAATCACCCGTGCTAAGGAAGATTACGTCTTCTGGCCATGAATTATCTTCGAAAACAGACATTTCAAGAACACACAAAAAAAAAAAAAAAAAAAAACTTTCTTCATTCTGTTTACAAACTTTAGAAATCTTGTCACCTAATATGGGTGGGGGCTTATGTGAAGGAGGATGAGCAAAGTACTTGAACGATCCATTTACCACAGGTTTTTATCTGACTAATATCATAACCCTTTATTGTTATTCTTTTTATCATTCTCGTTCTTTGGTCACCCATATTAACGTGCTCGAGGGACTAAACATTTTGTCTCGCCTGGCCTGTGGTCGAAAGAGCTTCCGGTTGTTACCCATTGAGATTTAGCCGGCATTCTTCGTTTACACACACCCATTCTATTTTAGAAGCAAAACAAACATATATACATATACACTTAGTGAGTACACACGTTTGTTAAAATCCAACTTACACATACGCAACGAAATATAAATTATAAGCACAAAACTAGAATAAATATAAATATGAATTTATAAAAATTTAATCAGACTACCGACTCCCGCACGCATAAAATATGTATAAATTCATGTATAGAACTCCCTACTTTGATACCCCCGCGTACATATAAACATACTCTCACACATATATAATGCTTACATACAGTTAAATCCGGTGCCCGGAAAACTCGTCTCGGGAAAACTCGTCTCGGGAAAACTCGTCTCGGGAAAACTCGTCCCCTTTCGCTAGGTAGGAAAACTGGTCCCTTATTGAATAAATACCGATTGAAAACACATTTTATGATCATCCTTGAAGGAGATATTATTTTTTAAAATAGACTATAGCCCCCTCCTAATATTTTTTAAATATATTTTTACTTGTTTAATGTTTTCTTTTTTTTTCTTTTTTTTTTAAAATAAAATCGATTTTCTAAGTGTCCGTTTTCTACCTAACTGGGTAAGTTCTTAGTGGTTTCACTTCTTTTAAAGCGTTTATTATGTTCATACAAAGTTAATTACAATTTTTTTTTTGTTCTTATTTTAACGATATTTTTTGGAGTCATAACAATAATTAAAAACAAAACCAAAAAATTAAAAAACGGAGCGATTCGATTTTTCGTTACTTTTTTGTTTTGTTTTTTAATTATGATAGTTTTTTTGTTGTTATGTTTTTGTTTTCTCTCATACCAAATGCACTCATGCGTTATTTAAAATTATAATTTTATCAATTATCAACATTTATTGTCGTCCTGTCAAATTTTGCAAAAATTAACTAATAAATTAAAAACGAAATATTTTTTTGGCACGATAGATGCCATGTGCTAACAATCTCTCGTTAACTAATTTTAAATTTTTTTTAATTTTTACTTCGAAATTCTAAAATCAATCATTAAGAGAAAAAGTAATCACTAAATAAATTTATTAATCAATTTTCTTGAAAATCCCGCTATCGTTTATCAAGAATCTTTTTAATTTCATTTTTTTGTTGGTTGTTTTTCGGAGGGAGATATAGTTTTAACCCCCCCCCCCACACTCTCTCTAAATTATATTTTAAAAAATATTAAAATTTATTATTTTCTTTTTAAAACCAAATCTCCCTCAGTAATTTCTTTAATTTTCTATTTTTTAGCGATTATCAAGACCCCTAAGATGTGATATACCGGACATTATTTCTAGTTCGGGTTTGTATTACTGGGTGCCGGGAAAACTCGTCCCGGGAAAACTCGTCCCGGGAAAACTCGTCTCGGGAAAACTCGTCTCGGGAAAACTCGTCCCCTTTCGCTAGGTAGGAAAACTGGTCCCTTATTGAATAAATATCGATTGAAAACACATTTTATGATCGTTCTTGAAGGAGATATTGTTTTTTAAAATAAACTATAGCCCCCCCCCATAATATTTAAAAAAATATTTTTACTTGTTTAATGTTTTTTTTTGTGTTTTTAATAAAAGCGTTTATTATGTTCATAAACGAGACCGCATATTTTTTTTATATTAATATAAAAAGAATTTACTTATATACTGTTGTTTATAAAAGGGTAAAATGAATTTTTCTACCTCGCCGACTATGTTGTTTATTTAATTTATTTGGAATCGTTTATTTGGTAAAGAAAAAAAAAAACAGAAAACAAACAAAAAACGGTGCCCGGAAAACTCGTCTCGGGAAAACTCGTCCCGGGAAAACTCGTCTCGGGAAAACTCGTCTCGGGAAAACTCGTCCCCTTTCGCTAGGTAGGAAAACTGGTCCCTTATTGAATAAATATCGATTGAAAACACATTTTATGATCGTAGTTGAGGAGATATTGTTTTTTTTAAAATAGACTATAGCCCCCCATAATATTTAAAAAAAAAAATTTTTACTTGTTTAATTTTTTTTTTTTTTTTAAATAAAATCGATTTTCTAAGTGCCCGTTTTCTACCTAACTGGCTAAGTTCTTAGTGGTTTCACTTATTTTAAAGCGTTTATTATGTTAAAAAACGAGACCGCATATTTTTTTTATACTAATATAAAAAGAATTTACTTATTTACTGTTGTTATAAAAGGGTAAAATCGATTTTTCTACTTCGCCGACTATGTTGTGTGTTGTTTAATTTATTTGGAATCGTTTATTCGGTAAAGAAAAAAAAACACAGAAAACAAACAAAAAAACATGTCGAGTGTTACGTGAGAACGAGAAATAATGTCCGGTATATCACATCTTAAGAGTCTTGATAATCGCTAAAAAATAGAAAATTAAAGAAATTACTGAGGGAGATTTGGTTTTAAAAAGAAAATAATAAATTTTAGGGTTTGTATTACTGTACACATAGATTCGAAAAAGTTGTCAAAAAAAAAACAAATATATAACAAATAAATGTTATCAAAGGCAAGATAAGTTACTTTCCTACCAAACTGGATATATTTTTTGTGTTTTTATTCAATGTAACATGTTTATTCAGCTTGAAAAACATATAGTGTTTACCGATGTATTGGACAATTCAAAATGGCGGCCGACTCTCTCTTAAACACGGTAAGTTCGGGAAAAGGTGTTATAAATAATAAACTAGACAAACTACTATAAAAAACACACACCGAATATATGTCAACCTATGTCACGGTAATATATATTGAGCGAATTTCTAACAGTATTTTGTCTAGTTTATTATTTATAACACCTTTTCCCGAACTTACCGTGTTTAAGAGAGAGTCGGCCGCCATTTTGAATTTTCCAATACATCGGTAAACACTGCATGTTTTTCGAGCTGAATAAACATGTTAAATTGAATAAAAACACGAGAATTATATCCAGTTTGGTAGAAAAGTAACTTATCGGGTAACCCAACTTATCTTGCCTTTGATAACATTTATTTGTTATATATTTGTTTTTTTAACTACTTTTTCGAATCTATGTGTACAGTAATACAAACCCAAATTTTAATATTTTTTAAAATATAATTTAGAGAGGGGGGTTAAAACTATATCTCCCTACGAAAAACAACCAACAAAAAATGAAATTAAAAAGATTCTTGATAAACGATAGCGGAGTTTTCAATAAAATTGATTAATAAATTTATTTAGTGATTACTTTTTCTCTGAATGATTGATTTTAGAATTTTGAAGTAAAAATTAAAAAAATTAAAAATGAGTTAACGAGAGATTGTTAGCACATGGCATCTCTCGCGCCAAAAAAATATTTCGCTTTTAATGTATTAGTTAATTTTTGCAAAATTTGACAGGACGACAATAAATGTGGATAATTGATAGAATTATTATTTTAAATAACGCATGAGTGCATTTGGTATGAGAGAAAACGAAAACATAACAACAAAAAACTATCATAATTAAAAAACCAAAACAAAAAAGTAACGCTCCCAGTTTTTAATTTTTTTGTTTTGTTTTTTATTATTGTTTTTATGACTCCAAAAAACATCGTTAAAATAAGAACCAAAAAAATTGTAATTAACTTTGTATGAACATAATAAACGCTTTAAAATAAGTGAAACCACTAAGAACTTAGCCAGTTAGGTAGAAAATGGACAATCGATTTTATTTAAAAAAAAAAAAAAAAAAAACATTAAACAAATAAAAATATTTTTTTTTAAATATTATTGGGGGGCTATAGTCTATTTTAAAAAGCAATATCTCCTTCAAGAACGATCATAAAATGTGTTTTCAATCGATATTTATTCTATAAGGGACCAGTTTTCCTACCTAGCGAAAGGGGACGAGTTTTCCGGAGACGAGCTTTCCGGAGACGAGTTTTCCGGGGACGAGTTTTCCGGAGACGAGTTTTCCGGAGACGAGTTTTCCCGAGACGAGTTTTCCCGGGACGAGTTTTCCCGGGACGAGTTTTCCTAAATTCGTATTACTGTACACATAGATTCGAAAAAGTTGTCAGAAAACAAATATATAACAAATAAATGTTATCAAAGGCAAGATAAATTACTTTTCTACCAAACGATATAATCTTCGTGTTTTTATTTAATTTAACATGTTTATTCAGCTCAAAAAGCATACAGTGTTTACCGATGTATTGGAAAATTCAAAATGGCGGCCGACTCTCTCTTTAACACGGTAAGTTCGGGAAAAGGTGTTATAAATAATAAACTAGACAAAATACTATTAAAAAACCACCGAATATATGTCAAGTTATGTCACGGTAACATATATTGAAAAGGTATTATAAATAATAAACTAGACAAAAATACTGTTAGAAACTCGCTCAATATATGTTACTGTGACATAAGTTGACATATATTCGGTTGTTTTTTAACAGTATTTTGTCTAGTTTATTATTTATAACACCTTTTCCCGAACCTACCGTGTTTAAGAGAGAGTCGGCCGCCATTTTGAATTTTCCAATACATCGGTACGAGAATTATATCCAGTTTGGTAGAAAAGTAACTTATCGGGTAACCCAACTTATCTTGCCTTTGATAACATTTATTTGTTATATATTTGTTTTTTTAACTACTTTTTCGAATCTATGTGTACAGTAATACAAACCCAAATTTTAATATTTTTTAAAATATAATTTAGAGAGGGGGGGGGGTAACACTAGATCTCCCTCCGAAAAACAAACAACAAAAAATGAAATTAAAAAGATTCTTGAGTTTTCAATAAAATTGATTAATAAATTTATTTAGTGATTACTTTTTCTCTGAATGATTGATTTTAGAATTTTGAAGTAAAAATTTAAAAAATTAAAAATGAGTTAACGAGAGATTGTTAGCACATGGCATCTCTCGCGCCAAAAAAATATTTCGCTTTTAATGTATTAGTTAATTTTTGCAAAATTTGACAGGACGACAATAAATGTTGATAATTGATAAAATTATAATTTTAAATAACGCATGAGTGCATTTGGTATGAGAGAAAACAAAAACATAACAACAAAAAACTATCATAATTAAAAAACCAAAACAAAAAAGTAACGCTCCCAGTTTTTAATTTTTTTGTTTTGTTTTTTATTATTGTTTTTATGACTCCAAAAAACATCGTTAAAATAAGAACCAAAAAAATTGTAATTAACTTTGTATGAACATAATAAACGCTTTAAAATAAGTGAAACCACTAAGAACTTAGCCAGTTAGGTAGAAAACGGGCAATCGATTTTATTTAAAAAAAAAAAAACATTAAACAAATAAAAATATTTTTTAAAAAATATTAGCTGGGGGGGGGGCTATAGTCTATTTTAAAAAGCAATATCTCCTTCAAGAACGATCATAAAATCGATATTTATTCAATAAGGGACCAGTTTTCCTACCTAGCGAAAGGGGACGAGTTTTCCGGAGACGAGTTTTCCGGAGACGAGTTTTCTCGAGACGAGTTTTCCCGAGACGAGTTTTCCTAAATTCGTAAAATCCATTACAATCTAACACACACGCCCCCCCCCACACATATATATATATACGAGCAAACAGTTAATAAAATATGTTAAAAAAAAACACTTTGAAATGAGTTAAAAATATATTTAATCTGAAAAGGAAACACTAGATAAACGGATAGTCCTTAATCCGCGGAGTTTCGAAGAAATACTCCCTTCTCATCAGAGGGTAGGGATTAGCAAAATGCGGGATCGGATTTTGCATGCAGAAGTATTTGATGAAACAACAAGTAAGTCAAAGATCTTACTTGAAAACAAAATAAGTTAAGCAGAGGGAATATGGTGAAGAAAAAGGTGATTACACATGAATGGATAGTCTGGTGGAAGATAAAAAATCCAGTGACGGTAAAATCCAAATGTAAAACTTCAAGAAAGTTAAAAGAATTTCCATTTGTACAAGTAAAATCCAAGGAAATCCGGTAATTGGAAGAAGATGGTCCATAATAATCCAAAGGCAGAAATCCATGGAATAATTCACAAACATGTGTACAAGGGAAAAATAATATTAATAAAAGAAAAATAAGATGTGCTTTTCACTCTACTTCCGAGACATAACTATAAATAAAAAAGATCTAGGAAGAAAAAGGAGAGAGGGGGAAAAAAGGAGAGAGAGAGAAAAAAATGATAAATTAAATATAATTTTTATTTTATATATATATATATATATATATATATATATATATATATATATATATATATATATATATATCGATTAGTGAGAGAGCTAAAGAGCTTAAGTTCCTTCAGCTATAATCGAAACCAAAACAAGGACTTACGAAGAATTCTTGATAAAATTATTTTTAAAAATAAATTATTGGAGTGCCATTAGCTATAATCGAAACTGAAACCAAAACTTATAGGGAATTCTTGGTAAAATTATTAAACAAAAAAATGACTTAAGTGCCATCAGCTATAATCGAAACAGAAACCAAAATTATGAAGAATTCTTAGTAAAATTATTTATTAAAAAATTAAATGACTTGAGTACCATCAGCTATAATCGAAACTAAAACTTACGAAGAATTCTTAGTAAAATTATGTTTTGCAAGAAATGGGCGTACATAACAATTAAACGACCCAGATGTAAGCGTGACACAGAAAATAACACGCTATCCTAATATATATATATATATATATATATATATATATATATATATATATATATATATATATATATATATTATGATGATAATAATAATGTATAAATTTACGTTCTGCTGAAACAGTTTTACTCACTGACCTTATCAAATTTAAATAGTTCAACTTATCGAAGATTAAACTAAATCTCCCTCAGTGTTTTAATTTTTTTTATTTTTGAGCGATTATCAAGACTAAGATGCGATCCCTCATGTTGAATATTGTTTCTTGTTCTCACGTAACACTCGACGCTACTTGATTTTAGTGAATAAAATTCACTTTAAAATAAGTTAAACCACAAACAACTTAGCCAACTTGGTAGAAAATTCGATTTTGCCCCTTTTAAAACATTAAATGAGTATAAATATTTTTAAAAGGCCATTTTTTTAAAACTGAATAAACGCTTCAAATAAGTTAGACTATTAAAAACTTAGCCAGCTAGGTAGAAAACGAACGCTTAGTAAATTGATTTTATCTTTTTTAAAAGAACAGTAAAAAGATAAAAATATTAAAAAAAAAAAAAATATCGTGGTGTAGTCTCTTAAAAACAATATCTCCTTCAAGAACGGTCATAAAATGTGTTTTTAATCGATATTTATTCAATAATTGACTAGTTTTCTACATACCAAAAAATGAGTTTTCCGTGGACGAGTCTCTATGTATTATTCAAGATTTCGATAAACTCATAGGAGCTTTTCATGTATATTTTTCACTTGCGTCCAAAGATGAGCATCATAAAACTTAATTTATTTCACAAGAAGCAGACGATAGACAATGTCAGTATACAGCTGGCGCCAACGAACTTTTAAAACTCCGCCCACAGCATTTAACCTTTTAATAATCAATCGGATCGGGGTATCTAGATATTTAGCGAATAAGTGAAAAGTTGACAAAGAGAATAGGCAAGTTATCTCTCGATATATGACTAATAAATAAAATAAATTACTCTGTGAATCAATGTTAAATCTGTAAATGAGATTTATAACCCATTCTGTGGCCCTTCTCAGTTTTATGTTGTAAATGTACAACTTCTAATAAAAACAATTTGTGCTGGTTTCATTTTTTTTTTATTGTAAAAAAAAAAAAAATCATCGGTTTGGAACCAGAAATTAGGCTATAATTTTCTTGATTCCGTATCGGAAAAAAAAAAAGATCCGATTTTTCTGATTCCGATTAATCGTCCGTTGAGCATGCGCTACTAGACAACGCTAAAGATTTCCCATATAATTTGAGTCGACATTTACGGCATTTAATACTTATAATTAGGTTTGATCAGGCTGATACTATCTTTTTCCTTCTTTCCTTTTTCAAGAAAATATTATCACCGTTTGGGTATCTCAGCTCATCAGAATCACAGGCTCACTCTTTCGACTTATTAGAGCCTATTTGCGGCTTGGGCAATTGCTACCTGTCGACTGAACTCTAAAGATAAATAATTTAATTTCTTCTGAGTATTTACCATCTCAGCGATAGTTCCGTCCAACTCATTTTTTATCCGGGCTTGCTTGGCTGTCATATCAGTTAGTTGGTTTTGCATCTGGTCACGTTGTAGACGATCAAAGTTATTTTTCTCGCCTGCGCACATACAGAAAATGCAATGGTCGCTTGAAGGCTTCTCGTCATTCTTGCTCGTATTCAAGTCCTGAAACACTTGGGACAGACTATCTTGGTCGTCGGTGGAACTGGGAGAATGAGAGAATAGTAAAAGACAGAGATAGTTGTAAACATACCGACATAGGTAGATAGATATGGTAGACATAACTATGAGTAGACATAAATAGATACAGATATATAAGCAGATAAATATGGATTCATTAGCATAAATAGACATGATACAAAAATATTGAAAGATAGACACAAACTCACCTCGTATAAAATCAATATAGAAAATTAAATTCCATGCTATTCGTAGCATTTCTTGGCAAACAAAAATTTGGAAAAAGTGTTAAAATGATATAATTTGAACTCTGAAATCTGGTTCAAAAATATATAAAATAGAAAAGAAACTGTGCGTGTGCGACTTCGTTCCGTATGGAGTTTTATGAAATTTCACTCGAAGGTACTTTATGTACCTGGCAGAGTTCTTTGATAGGTTTTGTATCGGGATGTTTTCAATAGTCATCGATAATCTATAAAATCTGATGGAAGCAGGAACAGGCGATTTGAATCAAAGTTAACACCTTACACAGCCTAACATTATAATGGCATTTGAGAAGTTTTATTACCACACAAGCAGAAAGAGCCAACATAGAAAATCAATAGTAGGTTCTTAGTTATAACAAGGGCACGTTCGAAATGAATGTTTCTGGTTAAAGGACAATTGTCCATGATATTTAACTTTTTCATTTTAAACTAATTCAAGCCGCATCACCGCACAAGCAGTAAGGTCAGAAATATACAACCAACAGTAAGTTCTTCGATATAACAGGGGCGCGTTCGAAATGAATGTTTATATTTAGAACACAATTGAAGCATGCTACTTGACTTTTGTATTTTAAACTTTCATTCAAGTCATTATATATATATATATATATATATATATATATATATAATTTTTTTTTCATAGAAAATCCGCAGTAGGTTGATTTCAATGACAATGATCCCGGGCAACATCGAGTCTCCCTGTTAGTAAAGAATACAGAAGGAAAGCAAATATAAGGGAGAAAAGAGGGGAAACGGATAAAAGATAAAAGAATACGAAAAACTCGAGATAAAAAGAATGTATAGAAAAAAGAAAAGATAAAGAAAAAAGGAGTAAGAATAAAAAAAAAATATAAGTCAAGCAAGAAGATACTGTAAAATTTATGATTTATAATTTTTAATGGTTATAAATACGAAAAGAATATCACAAAATATGTTTAAAGGCATTATAAAATAATAAAAGTATATAGCAAAAAAAAAAAAAAAAAATGAATCTATGTGGACTCTACATTCCTAATTCGTTTTTCTTTGCAAAATTTATTTGTGAAGTAAGGCGCTCTGTGGATACTGGGTATCTATGTACGTATGGTTCATCCAGTTTGTTCACCAATGTGCCTCTCGATAAAACTATCGGGATTTATGCCCATGGTCGTTCTCTCGCTAAGCCCACATTTCCTGAAGATATATTTCTTGACCCCAAAGGTTTAGTCTGTTCAATTCTGCATTTACGAGAACATGTCTCAGCAAATTAATGGAATAGCAATAGTAAGTCTGTCTGCAAAGTTGCGACTCACCGTAACGTTTCCACACACGCAAGACGTAACGAAAAACTGCCTCTTTTCCTTCCAAGCCGGGTTGTTTTATGTATTTATGCATTTATTTGCTTCCCCACGAAAGCAAATTAGATACAAGGTCGTTTTTAATGTGGGTTAAACCAGCTCCCCTAAAACAAGGGAGGGTAAAAAGGGGGAACTCTGGCAGTATCCAAAAAAATTGTAATTGTCTCAGTATGAAGGGTTTCCCTACATTGACCAAGGACCAATTAACTTATGTGCAGCATCTGCAGAACAGACACTACACTTTGATCCTGGCCCGAAGGCCAATTTTATCCGCCTAAAATCTCGCCCAGTCCCGTGGGCTTATCACGTTCTTCACAACTTCTTGCATAAAACCAGGTACACTTCTCGCGTTTTCTCTTTTTTCTTTTTATGTGTGAATGTCAGAAAGAACACATGCTTTATCTCGTTGATATTCCTACTACAGATTCCTTTTGGCCCAGGTCTGTCCAATATTTTTGTTGTATTTCAAGAGTAATTATTTTTCGATTGATTGCCGAAACCGGTATGCTGTTTACGTTATGTGGATGATATTTTTGTCGGTACTCGGAAAACTCGCCCCTTTTTGCTTGGTAGGAAAACTGGTTTCTTATAGAATAAATATCGATTGAAAACACATTTTATGACCGTTCTTGAAGATATTGTCTTTAAAAGAAAATACACATCCCAAAATCTTGTTTTAAAAAAATAAACTTAATCACGGAGTCAAGACAAGAAAAACGAAACCATATATTTATTTTTTTTAATATTTTAGTTTTAACACCTGTTTTTACGAAACAAAAATAAAAGAAAGAAAACACTTACGTGTTATCAACGAAAACAATTATTATATTTAGAAGAATTAATTTAGTTTAAACAATTGTGTTATCACGAAACAAAACAGAAAACACGGTACTTATGTATTTTTCATACTGTGCTGAAATAATAACCTTATTATTTCGAAAGCCATTCTTAACATGGGGAGAGGAGGGTATCATTTAAAAGTCATTTCGGGGACAGGTCTGTAGTATGCAGACGGCGGTTATTGTTAGCGGGCGATACCTCCAATTTCTTCTTGGTCAAATAACGCGGCAAATATGTAGCAAACAAGATGTTTTTTTCCGAACAAAAATATTTGAAATCCCAAACATTTATTGTATAAAAATGTATCAATATATAATTATAAAAACATTTATTGTATAAAAATGTATCAATATATAATTGTAAAAATATTTATTGTATAAAAATGTATCAATATATAATTATAAAAACATTTATTGTATAAAAATGTATCAATATATAATTATAAAAACATTTATTGTATAAAAATGTATCAATATATAATTGTAAAAACATTTATTGTATAAAAATGTATCAATATATAATTATAAAAACATTTATTGTATAAAAATTTATCAATACATAATTATAAAAACATTTATTGTATAAAAATGTATCAATATATAATTGTAAAAACATTTATTGTATAAAAATGTATCAATATATAATTGTAAAAACATTTATTGTATAAAAATGTATCAATATATAATTGTAAAAACATTTATTGTATAAAAATGTATCAATATATAATTGTAAAAACATTTATTGTATAAAAATGTATCAATATATAATTGTAAAAACATTTATTTAAAAGTTTGCATAAGAAAATATAATTTTAATAAAGCAATTTTGAAATAAAAACAATATTGCATTTTTGTAAAGTAAAATAGGTTCTTTTTTTTGCGAACAAATAAATAATTTAAATGAAACATTTTTTTTTATTAAAGCGATTTTGAAGGGTCAACAACAAATTAATAATTTAAATTTTTTTTTACCGAGAAGCGCCATCTAGTGACAGTTTAGTGAAATATGCCAATAAAAGATAGCCATCTTCCTCATACTGCACAAGTGCCTTTTGTTGTTTCGTGAACACAAAATGTGTTAAAACTAAATTAATTTTTCGGTACTTCACGGGGAACGTGGACCCTGCGTAAACAGTGTTTTTATTCAATGATTGCTCCCTCAAAGCGTTTTCTTTCACTTTCTTCGTATATATCTCAGGGTTTATTTTTAATCGCGCGTGTATTTATTTTTGAATTTTTTTTTGGGGGGGGGGGATTTGATTCATACTTTTATTTCGTGCCTGTTTTTTTATTTTATTTTATTTTAATTTTTTAAAGTTATTTTCTCCATTTTTTTTGTTAAATTATTTTACATAATATTCAAACAAGGCCTTTACCGCCCCACTTTTTTTTTGGCCTCAAATAGTACCTTCAAAAAGTTTTCGTGATTAAATAAACCAAAGAAAACCTTTTGCGCATACGCTTTGAGGGAGCAATCATTAAATAAAAACACTGTTTACGCAGAATCCACGTTTTCTAATTAAAATTGTTTTATTATTTGATAATACAAGAAGTGTTTTCTATTTTTTTGTTTATTTCATAATAACACAAGAAATGTTAAAATGTTTTTTTTTTTATAAATATATGGTTTCGCTTTTCGTGTCTTCCGTTCGGTTTCGTTACATAATCAACCGTATCCACTTTCGGTAGGTTGTTTTTTTTTCCGAGCAGTGATCTTGGATATTACCTAAAAATATACTAATTTATTTTCTTTTGGAGGGGGGAGCTCGTTTTAAAACTATATCTACCTCAGTATTTTCTTTAATTTTCTATTTTTGAGCAATTATCGAGACTCCTAAGACGTGATTATCTCATGTCAGACATTTTTTGTTCAAAAGTAACACTTGGCATTACTTGTTTTTTTTTTATTTTATTAAATAAACTCTTTAAAATATGTTGAACTACCAAAAACTACCAAAGCTAGGTAGAAAACGAAAACTTAGAAAAATCTATTTAATTTTTTCAAAACAACAGTAAACAAGTAAAATATTTAAAATATTATAGGATGCGTATTCTCTTTTAAATACAATATCCTCTTCAAGAACCGCCATAAAATGTGTTTCAATCGATATTTATTTAATAAGTACCAGTTTTCCTGTTTATAGCCGGAGGTTTCATATTAAGAAATAGGACGAGGACATTCATATTGATGAGGGGAAGATACATTTATACCGTTCTGGAGTGCTTCTTCTTAACACATATGGTAGAGAGGATAGAGGGTGATCAGTTCTTTTAACACAGGAGGGGACAGTCATTACTTATGATGGAGAGACATTACTTAGGATGGGATCATACACAGTTCATATAAGGATGTTTCACACATTACCCTTTTCTGTTGAATGATGACACGACACAGTTTTACAAAAACATAACTTCTTTATCAGATCGACCGGTCGAATGATGATGACGTCAAGGAATTCAAAGTCGTACTACATGATTAAACCTTTCTCCCTTCGCTTCTAAAGGGACCCTCCTCTCATCATGTCAGCTCTGTCCGACCGACTCTGCTGGTTGTTTGATCCGGACTCGACTGCCTCTCTTTTCTAATCTGCTAATCCTGGCATATATTGAGAAATTCCCTTTCTGCTATGACGTCACATGTGTGGTTCAAAACGTGATGAACTCACGTAGCGAACTCACCTGGTTGACACGTTCTCCACACACACTTCTGCAACAAAGAATTCTCACTAACCTATTTTTCAATATATTTAATTTCTATTGTTTGTTCTTCTCTAGCTGACCCTTTTTAATTCGGTTTTCATAAAAAGAATTGAACAATTAAATTCTTTTTACAAACAAACATCTAAACTCTTATATGAAATTGAACAATGCGAAATTCTGACGTTCCATTTTCTGAATCTATTTCTGAACCTTGCTTACAAAGTTCGAATCTCGGTCTATCCTAATCCCATTTTCATTTATCTAAAGTTCTTACTTACAGAAAAAGGGGACAGCCCTTTTTCCTGTAATATTCCTATCTAGCAAAAAGGCACGAGTTTTCCGGGGACGAGTTTTCCTAAATTCATTTGTCATATGTACATCCCGTACGGTGGCCGAATTGTTTTTTTTACGACATTTAAATTTACTTCACTCAGCATTGATGTATAGTATACATGGTAAGGGGAATAACTCGATCTTGCCGAAAGATCAAATATTTGATTTCATTGCCGGCATATACAGAAAACCTATTTTTACAGGTCAAAATATCAGCTGGAATTCGTTCTACTCTGAAAAATAAATCCGATCAAAACATTAGTACATTGGGTTTTGCTGATTTGCTCTAACACTAAACTGGATGCAAAGCTACAAAGTAACTGGGATCCTTTCGTCCGATGGTCATCTTTACACGACTGAAAATTGTATAGAGTGAAAAATCGCTGCCTTTAAAAGTAAAAACGTTTCGGGTTCTTGAAAAAAACGTCCTGTTTACACACTATTGAAAAATGTATGCCGGATAAAATCGTTGCCTTTAAAGCTAAATAATTTATCCCAAGGCCATAAAGAGTACTCTGATGAGGCATTTTGTTTTGCAGAGTTTTTTCGCAAACTCATCTAAAATTCTCGAGTCGGTTGTTATGAACTAACAACAACTGTCTTTGTGCAAACAAAAAGAGTACACCCACACTTTAGAACTTATGAGTGTACGTTAAGAATGTCTCTTCTCTCCCTTTTCTTGTCTTTGTTTTTTACTCTGGATACTTATTTATAGTCCTTTGGCCACGTTTTTAATCAATATCCTCCTCGTTGTCGACGTCTGCCTTGAAAAGCGTCAACCGAAAGATATCTTGGTATTTTTTTTTCTTTTGCTGTTGTGTTTTTTACCTGCCGCTTTTCTTTTACTAATTGTTTTAAAATCGCTGTGGGTGTGAAAAAGAATTCGTGATTTTATAATATATTATTTTATAATTACGTGATTTTATAATATTGCCTTAACGAATGGAAAACCGCCTCTGTGGTACCAGTCTTCAAGAATTCTGGTGAAAGAACTGACCCACTAAATTATCGCCCCATTAGCCTCCTCCCGCTTTTCGCCAAAATATTTGAGTCCTTAGTTAATCAAGCCCTAGTCCAGCACCTAACAGCTGCTAAACTCCTGACTGACAAACAATATGGATTCAGGCAAGCCCGTTCAACAGCAGATATCTTAACTGTAGTTTCTGAACGTATATACCGTTCATTGGATAAAACAGGGGAGGGTAGAGCGGTGGCCCTCGATATATGTAAGGCTTTTGACAGGGTATGGCACGATGGTCTTCTAAGGAAAATTAGATCATATGGAATCACTGGAAGAATTCATAATGTAATTAAATCCTTCTTAAGTAATAGAAAAATCAAAGTTGTCCTCGATGGTCGTACATCTAAACAATATGACATAAATGCGGGAGTACCTCAGGGGTCTATCCTTGGACCTCTATTATTCCTGATATTCATAAACGATCTCCCTGATAAAATTGTTTCGGAGATGGGTATATTTGCCGATGACACCACTCTCTATAACAGATATGAGGGGAAAACAAATGAACACATATCCAAGGAAATGGCAGAAACACTAGAGGATGACCTCCAATCCGTAGTGGAATGGGGACAAAATGGTTGGTCACATTCAATGCTGCTAAGACTAAGCTTGTTTCCTTCAATAACTACACGAAACATTCTCTACCACCAATAGCAATGGCCAAGAACACATTACCTGAAAGTACTTCTTTTAAACTCCTCGGCCTAACGTTTACAGGGAATATGAACTGGAATAGATACATTGAGAGCATTGCCAAGGCTGCTGCAAGGAAGGTTGGCTCCCTCTACCGTGCTAGAAAACTACTTACGCCTGACAGTATCCTATACCTCTATAAGGCAACCATTCGCCCATGTATGGAGTACTGTTGTCACATCTGAGCTGGTGCATCTGCTGCTTGTCTCTCGCTCGTGGACAGGATTCAAAAGAGAGTCGCCAACCTGATAGGTCCTGAACTGTCATCTAGGCTTCAGCCTCTGTCCCATCGACGAGATGTTGCATCCCTCTGCCTGTTCTACAAATACTTTAATAGTGAATGCTCTGACGAACTGCAAACACTTGTACCTCCCGACGTAACTACACCCGACAAACCCGACAAGCTACTAAGTTTCATCCCTTTACAGTAGAGATCCCTAGGTGCAAGAAAGCCTTTTACTCCAATAGTTTCTTCCCCAGAACTGCGGGTCTTTGGAACTCCCTTCCAGGATTCTGCTTTCCCAACTGCAATGATGTGCAGAAGTTCAAGTGTAATGTTAACAAACATCTTTCTACTCATCTCCCTTCATAATGACCCCGCTAATTAAGTCCCTGATAGTAGCTCCCTGCTTCAAAGTGGCACTGTGCCTTGTTTGGGGTGAAAATTGAATTAAAAAAAAAAAAAGAAGATAACAATGACAGTACACCATGTATATATATATATATATATATATATATATATATATATATATATATATATATATATATATATATATATATATTCCCTATACAGCTTGCTATAGCAGAATAGGTTATATTACCGATGCTGCTATTGGAATTGTTTGAAATTTTCATATTCAAAACTCCTTTCTTACCATTTTATCGAAGTCCGATATTTCTGTATCTTCGCCATGCTCTCTTCATTCAGACTTCTCAGAAAGTCTATCTGATTACTAGTCTCTGTCATTGGTTGGAAGTACATCGATTCCAAAGATGCGAAACTTGGACAACGCTTCCTTTGTTTCTGTTAAAACGTAAGGCAAATGGTACGCATAAATGCAAACGATAAATGAAGTTTTAGGGTTATTGTGGATCATGCTAAGAACACCTGCTTCTAATTTATTTTATTAACAAATGTTTTTTTTTTTACTTTTAAGCAATAATTACGTATATATCAACGAGTAAGTAATAAGAAATTTATTAATACATGGTAATTATTTGCTTCCACACGAAAACAATGTGACACAAGGTCGTTTTTAATGTGGGAGAATACCAGCTCCCCAGAAAGAGGCACTTTGGCAGTTGCAAAAATACAAATTGTCTTCTTATATAGTATATAGTATAGAAGGGTTTCCCCTACATTGACTAAAGAGAAATGAACTTAAATGTAGCATCAGAACATATACTACACTCGGATCTTAGCCCGAGGCCAGATACCTTATGTATTTATCTGATAGATTATGGAAGTAGTTTTGGGCCTCTAGTTGACCCTTAAAGAAGCCAAAGATACTTTTCTAACATGTTAGATCATGAAATTTATGTATTTCTAATTAGTTTTAGAGATTTAACATCTCTGAATAACTCAATGGGTAAGACATCTAGTTGAAAACAAAGGTTGCTGTTAGAGTAAATTCCCCTTAATATGATGTTGCATATGGTGCTATCCCATACTAACTAGGTAAACAGCAGGTACCCCTGCTAGGATGGATGGATATATATATATATATATATATATATATATATATATATATGACACACTAAAACTTGGATCTTGCTTGTCCCCATGCACACTAGATGATGTAACTGCTTTGTTACGGTATCCATTAAAAAGAAGTTGAATCTCTAAAAGATGATGTCATCCATTAAAACAGAAATACGGGATAACGAAGTGATGAAATGATGACGTCATTCATCAAACCAGATAAAGATGGCTGACAAAGAGATCCTTACTAAAGGTCAATCTAGACGACGGACATGTAATTTTCTACCAAAATTCACGAACGGTTATAATCACGCTTACACACTGGTTCCCATGAGATCATGTGTTCACGTTTCATAAATAACTGCGATTTCGAATGTTTACACAAATTGATTTTAAGCAATTTTTAAATTTAATATTTTTTTAAATGTTATTCAAACGGTTTCAATTTTAAAGTTGCAGTGTTGCTACTGTCTTAAAAGTACCTCTGAAAATGATGCTTTGTAAAGTTTTTTGTTTTTACCTGGAGTTCCTCGTTTCTTTCTTCGACTAGACATTTCAAATGGGCAATTTCTTCATCTTGACTCGTTGTCGCCTTTCTTAGAGTTTCCCCAACAAGGGCAGCTAACTCCAGATCTGAATGACAAAAAAACAGTTTATTAAAAGAAGGGCATACACGATACACCCACCCACCTCAAACGTTTATTATTTTCTTTGGATTATTATTAAATACAGAATAGTCACGGCATCAAATAGAGATCTGCAGCATAGCTGGAATGCATGTCAATTTTGTTGGCAGAATCGGTTGGTCAAATTTCTGTAATCGCAATGGCCAAGTATCAGCTGAACAATCCATTTTCTGTCCCGTTTTCTTCTCTGCAATAACAGTTGAAACATTAATAAAAAAAATCCAATTGAGTTTTAAAAATCTTTTTATAGCCTACACATATACGCATAATGTTTTCAACTCTTTGCCCCATGGAGGAGGAACTTACTGCTATTTTCTTGTCTCTTTCGATGATTCAGTCAAAAGTGACAGAACCTCTCCACCCATTCGCCACGTCAGCTTAGCAACTTCCTGTCTATGTGACGTCATTGCGTGAGCATGTAACTTAACTTCTAATTGGAAAATGACACTACTTAATTGTGAATCTTATGTGGAAATTTACTGGAAATTTACTATACTCTACCTGTATAAACTCATCCACATCTAAGTATTACCACAAGAGAAAGCATCATATGAAGATCGTGCTATTCATCATCATGTTTTTATTTATCCGAACTTCATCTAAACTAGTCGGGATTCTCAGGAGAAATGTGTCAACATATTTTGTAGGACTGAAATTAAAGCCAGACGAGAGTGAAGCGAGATTGTTTTACATGATGTCACAGCAACACATGATGTAACGCGTTCGTTAATCTTAAACGGTGTCATTACATTTTAATACAAAATGGCACAAGGACATGAAATTGGAGCAGTGGGAGTCTGCTGGTCTTCCACCAACTATTATTAATTAGCCATACTCATATACCTATACATGCTGGCAATATCGTTCAGTTATCCATCATACTCATAATTGTAATCACCATAATACCACATTTACTCTATGGTCTAATTTATTTAAAATATTCATAGAGTTGAATCATTAATTTATTTACAATTTCATCAGCGGGGGAGGTTGGTAGGGATAGAAATACGCAAAAGAACATTTAAAACAAGATAAAATCAAGGACAAGACTGCCTTCTGGTATTTCTTCTAATCTTAGGTGTCATTACATTTTAACACTTGGATCCACCACACGTAGTATCCAAAACAGTTGCAAAGTAACAAAACAAAACAAAAAGAAACTAGACTCAGCTTTGTCAGTTGAAATGAAAGGCATTTATTCATGGTACTTTTCAAAATACACCTGCATGTTTCTTTCTTTTACAGTTTATTTTGTCTGCCATGGGATTAACAAAACTTTGTTGTCCTCTTCAGTCTCTCCGCTCCAATGGAACCACACTTTTTGGGGGCCTCACCAAATGGTACATTTTCCTTTTCTTTCCCTTCTCTTCCTCTTAAGACGTCACATCGGGCACTGGCTTGGTCATTTGCATACGTATTATACAGCTGCTGCTGTTAATACATGTCAGAGGCTCTGTTACACAAAATTTCAACTCCTACCACCTTTAAATATATAACACTAATACGGGGACAGTATGAGTTAGAGAACAAGGCATGTTCCCCCACCCATGTCATAGCTAGGATGCATGTCAACTTTATGCCACACTCAATCAGCTAATCGAATTTCTTTAGTCGCAGTGGTGATGTGGTTCCCACATTCTCTTCTCTTTGACGTTGTCTTTTGAATAACAGCTATCAATAAAGAAAAATTGAAAATAAAATAGGGTTTTTGAATTTGTGGTTTTATACTTTCTTCAAGGCATACATGTATATGTATAAACGCCCAACCCCTTCCCTCCTGGAGGGGGGAGCCAGTATCTATCTAACTCACGCTTTTTCTGTTAGGTTAGAGAGAGAGAGAGAGAGAGAGAGAGAGAGAGAGAAAGAGAGAGAATTATATTGTAGACATGTTGACCGGAAGTCAGGATCAGCTGATCAGATTGCGTGTGAGTCACGTGATCGGGTTAGCTGAATCGTAGAGATTTGGTTTGGACTTAGAAGGCGACGGATGCTGACGTGTACCACGCAAACCAGAAATTTACTTTCCATCATTTTGCGAGACATCTGGAAAGTGAAATAAAAACTATAAAGCCAATTCATCGTTTGGAGTGAAATGAATCTTCGTCCCCAAAACAGGTACCAGTTTCCCCTCAAAGACAAGATTAATTCAGATGGACCAACATCGACGACGCAGGAAGGTATGTCTAAAATACATGTACCACACACACACAACGGCATATGAACATATCATTTAATAGACTGGACACTAGATGATCATACAACGTTAACTCTGATTAGACGATCACACACGATCCCCTTTATTAGATAACACAACAAATATAAATTTGTTTTTATTTCACTTTCCAGATGTCTTGCAGAAGGATGGAAAGTGAATCTCTGGCTTGCGTGGTACACGTCAGCGTCCCCCTCCCAGTGAAGGGCAGGAGACGTCTGTGAAGCCGTCTGTCGCCTTCTAAGTCCAAACCAAATCTCTACGATTCAGCTAACCTGATCACGTGACACACGCAATCCGATCAGCTGATCCTGACTTCCGGTCAACGTGTCTAGAATATAATTTACACCTCCCCCTCTCTCTCTCTCTCTCTCTCTCTCTCTCTCTCTCTCTCTCTCGATCCATTCTTGAACACTATTTCATATCAGCTGAACGATTTCCTTTGCCCATGACGTCACTGACGGGGTACGAAACCATTAATCGATTTCTAATTGGAAAATTCCACTGTTTTTAACCCTACATGGGAATTTTACTTTTTAATATTATTTTGCACCCCTACTCCTTATCTTGCCACATAAGCACTAAATGTTATCATTTTTTATATTGCATTTACAAATGTAACCTGGTCTGACAGGAAAAGGCGGCAAAACAAAAAAAATACTCGCAAAAATGGAATAAAAATTATCCATTTTATTTTACAAATATTCCTTCAGATTACTATATTATCCCTGATATTGTTACTATACACCCTTTAACCCTTATCCTCGCGTGGCCTCTGGACCTTGATAAGTGGTGACACCTTTGTAAAAAAAAAAAAGAAAAAGAAAACACATCATTGCATATATTTCCCATCGACGCGTCACAAATCACAATTGCTGCGCAAAAGAATACCAAAATCTAAATAAAAAAAAACACTTATAACACAAATGTAAAACTAGAAGCAAAATCCCACCTCTTCGACGTAGAGGACTCTAAATGTCGGGATTTTTTTTTTTTTTTTTACTTTAATAGCTTAATTTCTTGAACTTCTCGTCTTTGTAATTCCATCCTTTTTTCTTGACCATGCCGACGCGTAGAAAGTTAAATACATTGTAAACAAACATCTTGGTGTCCAACTTCCTACTTAGTTTGCCCCACCTATAAATCTGAATCCTATCACAGTAGCCCCTTAGGTTTCAGTGGCAGTATGCCTATTTAGGATTAAACAAATATAAAAAGAAAATAAAAGAAACAAAGTAATAATAAATAAAACATATCAACCAAGGTTCAAACTCACACAAGATGAAAAACAATGTTGAAAATTGTTCAACAGTTTAACGAGTTCAAAGTTTTTTCGGTCGGACATATTTACCCCCTTGCTAGGATGTTAGACAAGGTCGGGTGTGATTCTGAGACGCAAGCGGACTAGGGTAAGTCTACAAAAAAGTTTGAGCGATAGGAACACCTCAGTCGATAAACAATGAATTAACCCCTTCTCAGACAGTAGGTAAAGCCTGGGAGGATGGATATCTATGACTCATGTTATTAGGGAATTTCTGCTGGAAATACAGTAGTCAATGGCACAAAGACTAATGAACTTTAAAGTTTTCAGCCAAGAATAGAATTATACATTCCGTTCCTAGTGCAGTATTCGTCCTGAATACACATCCGGCTCCCATCGACTGAGGAAGTATCTAGGAAATATCAAATTCACATGCGGTGCACGTGTTTTTTTTTTTTTTTTTTTTTTTTTTTTTACACAGTGGTCACCACTTATCAAGGCCCGGAAGCCACTCAGGGATAAGGGTTATTGCAAGTACGTACATTACGTTAGTGTGGAGATTTGATGAAGTGTTTACTTAAGGGGGCGGTTCATTAGGAATTTCTTAACGTTGGACTTGAACACATCCAAGTTGTAGTCAGGTGGGAAGCAGGCAGACGGAACAGTTCCACAGGCGTGCAGTTCTAAGAAAGAAGCTTTGTTCACGGAATCCACGTTTTGATTTAGGCACAGATAAAGAGTGGGGGAAATTTTTCAAAGTGGATTCGGCTAGACGGGTGTTTTTCGTGAAGGATTGGCGAGGGAGGACGAGAGATTGGAGCTCAGACGAGCACCTGCCATGGAAATAACGATAAAACAAGGATAGGCTCGCAACGTCTCTTCTGTGGGAGAGAGGTTGCATGGTAGAGAAAAGGGCATCCCCCACCAAGCCACGAAGTCTATTTTGTACTCTGTCAAGGCAGGACAGGCTGTTTTTAGCAGCTCCTGCCCAGATATCGCAGAAGTATTCCATGGCGGTCCCCTTCTCATGTAAATAAGAATACTAGATAAGTGAAAATGATATTAGGATAAGCCTAGAATCGAACCCTGTAGGCAAGTGTTAAAGATAATAGAATGTTAGAAATTAAGTCCATTGTTAATTCTATTAGAAATAGTTAAATATTTTTTATGTCGGAAAAAGAGTCGATTGTCCATTCTTTTAGCAATCTGGATATTAAATATGTCAGTTAAATGGATGCACAATGCGATTTGAAATATATTGTTTAAAAATAGGTTAAAAATTTAAATTGACGATTTTTTGTTTTGTCAAAAGTGTGTTGGACAGACATGTGTAGAAAACGTGATATAGTCACGTTGGTAAACACATTTCTGACATCATAAACAAAGGAGATTTCTCAATATAGGAATCTAAGGGTTCAAAGTTAGAGTCTGACTTTATTACAAGAATTATCTATCAAGGTCTGAAAGCCACTCGAGAATGAGGGTTAATGAGTATAAGATGGTCACCGAGACAACAGCACAGTGATCAGCAGTGATGAAAATTGAATATAATTTGATTATTTATGGGGGGAGGCTCAACATGAACTTGTTTCCATTGGATTTGAAGACGACCATGTTGTAATCAACCGGAAAGCAGCCTTGTAGTATAGAGTTCCACAGACAGGCAGTTCAAAGAAAAATTTTGTTCATGAAATTTGCGTTTAGATTTAGGTACAGAGGGGGGATTTTTTAGAGTGGTTGTAGCTAGATAAGTGTTTGTAAATGTTTTGCAGCGGGATCTATAGATTGAAGCTCAGTCGAGCTCTTGCCATGAAAATAACGATGATTTATGATGTATTAACAGAGGACAATAAGAGACAGAGAGAGAGAGAGACAGACAGACAGACAGAGACAGACAGAGACAGAGAGAGACAGACAGAGACAGAGACAGACACAGACAGAGACAGAGAGAGAGAGACAGAGAGACAGAGGCAGAGAGACAGAGGCAGAGAGACAGAGGCAGAGAGACAGAGGCAGAGAGAGAGAGAATGAAGAAAAGAACATTACAAGTATTATAAGACAGTAGACACTTAAAGTTCTGTAGTCTTTTAGTAGTTTTCTTTTTTATGCACTTGAATTAATGAAATGAGGATTGGTTATTCATATTTGGATTCTTCAGAACGACCGTTCCCATCTTGAGTGCTATTTTCACAATATTTTGGTCGATGTAACCGCTGACCTTCTTTGGAATTATCTTGCCTAACTCAGATTATTTAATCCACGGTGTAAAATGCTCTTGTTTGATCAGCCATGGCTGGGTAAAAGTCATAAGTAATTTGCAATTGTTTTTGGGTGCCGCCCGCACTGAGAATTGAACCGTCAACCTCCAGAAGACTTTTACAACTTAATTTTACCAACTACTCTATCCACTGAGCTACGGATCATTAATATCACCGTAGATAAAATAAAGGGTTCCGTTCGACTGGAGCTCAGACGAGAATTTGCCATGAAAATAACGATAGAGAAGAGACAGGCTTGCAATGTCTTCTGTGGGAAAGAGGTTGCAGGAAAGGGTACTCATGCACTTATTGATCCGTGCTGAAATAACGTTATTATTTAAAAAGCCATTCTTAACATGGGGAGGGTGTTTTGTACCTATTCTGTACTTTAACTTTACAATTAAATAAATAAAAAAAACATAAAACTTTAATTAAACTTGGAAATACGATTTAAAAAATAACGCGGATCAGTAAGTGCATTAGCACCCAGGAAAGAAAAAATGGCATCACCTAGGTTTCGAAGCCAGTTTTTAACTGTCAACAGACTCCTACTGCTCCAATTTCATGTCCTTGTGTCATTTTGCAACGGAAAAGGTGTTAAGTAGTAATCAGTTTTTAACTGTCAAACGGGAGCAGCTCCCGTTCATATATGGTAACAGTATTCATTTTAGGACGAATATGTCTCTTATATAACTTATGTGAATGCTAAAATTCACACACAAAATGTCGAAAAATTTTAGTCCGATTTGAAAGAATGGTTCTGTGGCGAGACTGTGGGTGTCGATGTTAGCCCCGCAAACTCAATAAATAAATAAAAAAATAATGTGTAAAATGGAGTTGAACAATCAAAACAAAGATGACCGAGGCGGAAAATAAATTTTCCACCAAATTTATTTTCTCAAAATCGCAAATAAACGAAAAGAGAAGACCAGACACTTTCTTCTTAATCGAAAGTCTCTTCCTGCGACTGAGGTAATAAAATAATTCTTTATGAAATAAAGCAGAAAAAGTCAAAGTTCTAGGTTAAAAATAACTAGTCCTTTTTTTTAGAAACTTAAACATAAGAGTCAATTGCTTACTTCAACAAAAAATAAGAAAATGGTAAAAGTCTATTTCCACGTGGGGAATTAATTATCGCGTGCGCACGCGTTTAACGTCCTGTGGACAGAATCGGCGTTGTTTGTTTACGGTATGCTGGCTGGGCTCGACTCACTGGTTTTGACGGAAATGCCTTTTTTATAGATTTCAAACCGGCTCCACGAAAGCTGTCGGAAAAATATTTTTGAAATTTGCTTTCCTCGTAATCCGATTGGATAAAAAAAAAAAAATCTTTATGGCATAAGGTGCTTTGGAATACGTCCGCGTGAAAATGCAGAGTTTTAGTTTTTATGCCCACAGAATTTGCGTGGGTGTAGAAAGGAAATGTGCGCGTAGCTGAAATGATCTTTACACAGCCGCGCATGCGCAACTGGGTTTTATAGTTGGAGAGCACACACGCGTTGCGCGCCATCATTCTGTTTGAGTAGATCTCGCCGTCGTTTGCCGTGATGGCGCCGAGGCTACGATATGTCAAGTGATCCAGTATAAAGTCCGAATATATACACCAATACCTGGTCAGATATTTGTTTTGTCAATTCATGATAAAAAAAGAAGGCAGAGCCAAAAAGTGAAAGAGGAACCAAGTTGTTTTTTTAAAAAACGAATTAAGATCTATTAAAATCCATTATTCTTGAGCAACTTTTTTTCCAGAAAGATAAAAGTTCGAATTTTATCATATGAAGAGCATAATATAAAACTTTTTCTATTATTTTTAATAGAAATTTACATTTTAAAATTTTAAATTTTCAATGTAAAATTAAAAAAAAAAAACACATTCATCATTTTCTTTGTATTGATTAGATAAATATTTAAATTTTTTTTTACTTTTTGAATCAATAAATTTTTTTTGTCTAAATAAAATTTAATATGATTTTCGATAAGAATATGCAAAAAGATTAAAACAAAAGTACATGAATTTCAAATTTCACCTCAATATTTAGAAATCCCGTGTCTAAATTCAAAAATCCAAAATTTAACGCCCGTTTAAGAAACTACGGAAGGCTTTACAAGACATAATTCGTAATTTTGGAAAAGAGGAAGTAACAACTGTTTATAAATACAAAGCAATTTTAGCGCGTATAGTCGACCATATGTAAATTGATATCAAATAAGAAATTGCTGAAAGAAAGTATCGTATTTTAAGCAAAATGCTCAGTTATTTATCTTTTTTTCTTTTTTGGTATCGATTGTTCCTATTTAATGGTATATTAGCAATATTGGGCTCACTAAAAGATAATTATTAATTTATTTTTCCAAGATTTAAAAGTAGCGTTTTTCGTAAATATACAATTTTTTACTAATCTGAAAAATAATTAATAACACATTTAACGAATTTCACACTTCCAAACACAAAAGATGAAAAATTAAACTCATTCAATATTCGGATTTACAACCTTAAAATTTGATACGTGCGCAGTTGTTTTTTTTTTTTCCTTTTAATTTACAATCCTCACCCTCCTCACAATACAATATATTTTTATCGGTTTTGGCTGATTATTGTAAGCATATTTGCACCCACAAATAAAGGATTTTGTAGGCAAAAAGAATATATATATGAAGAAGCAATACACCATTATAAAGTTAGTTCTTCACTTAATATTCGGCGAAAATTTCGTATTGGATAATTACTTGATTTTTGGTACATTTTTGGTAGATTAAGAGAGACCGTCCAAAAATACTTACTCCATCTTTCCGTGTTGGAAACTGGTAAATTATTTTTTTTAGAACGGACAAATTTTAACCGCCTTCTTCTCACTGCCAGCATCATATAATCCCATGACCACAGATGACCCACAGCCTGGTTACATCGATCGAAACGTAAAAATAACATTTAAGATAAGAACAGTAGTGGGAAAAATCTAAATAATACTTGAATTAATGTATTTTATTCAGCTTTTTAAATTATCATTTAAATTTTTCTAACATTTTCTTATCAACTCAGCAAACGCTGTGTTCTGATGGCTTAAATCGCACTAAATTATCAAACCTAAAAAAAATTCAGGGTTTTCTAATTACATTTGCAGTTATTCAATAAAGCATATATTTTATGAAATGTTTTCACATTGAAGGTATTTATTTCTTCCCCACAATGAGAAATGTGACAAAGATTTGAAAGTGGAATTGAAAAGACAGCCTTCCCGAGGAGGCGCATTCTGACCCTGCAAAAGATGTCTGGGCAGCCTCATCGGCATTCTCCGGCAGAGGCGCCTCGAGCGATAAGAAATAAACTTCTCAAACAGAGAAGACAAAGCCTGGGAGGGTGGACATCCTAGAATTGCACAGGGCCAGTATTGCATCGCAAGCAACAGGTAAATGGTTATTACAAAAAATGGGATAGACTCTTAATTTTGGATCCATGGGGAAATTTGAAAGCATTTAAATTTTGTCTAGATTAATACACGTATGCAGTGATGGTTTAATAAATTATAGTTTTATTGTTAAAAGTGACTCTATAGAATTTGTTTCAACAACAATAAGTAAAAGGTAAAAAAAAAAAATACAATAATTAGAATGCCGCTGAAATACTCCTTTCTGGTTATTATAAAAGTAGCAATCCCCATGCTACAGAAGAGAGATAAGCAGAAAAATAGAAAGACGAAGACTAAACGAGTGAAAGAGAGAGAAAAGAGCAAGAGAAAAAAGGAGAAAGAGAGAAAAAGAGAGAGAAAGAGAGAGAGAGAGAGAGAAACTAGACAAACTGATAAAGTGCGTGTAAAATAGAGAGAGACGTGGGGTTTTGTTGTTTTTTTTTTTTTTTTTTTTTTTTTTGCATAATCGAAAGAAAATGGAATCACAGTGCAATTGTGTGTATGAATATATTTAAACGAGACATACCTGTATAGGCTATCTGTTTTGATTCCATCAGCTCAATGGTTTCCAAAATTGTCTTTTCGAATGAATAACCCCCGCATGTTGCCATTATGGATATTTGTAAACACAGACAAAATCAATTGTATATGTAAAGAAAACTTGAGCTGCTATAAAAATAAACAACAAAACTCTCCTTTGGTATACTTCTGAAATGAGAACAAAATATACGTGTCGCTCTTCCAAATTTTAGGCTGAAATTTCTAAAGATTCGCCGACATTAAACTTAAAAATTTCTTGTTTTCGTCACTCTCCAATAAGACGCTCCTCGCAAATTTCAATCGCGTATATCTGAAACCTTCACTGTAGATCGATTATGATTGGCTAACAAGAAACCACCACCATATTTATGAAAATTAGTTTCGTACCTCCAGTCCAATGAAAAGATACGTAATAGCGCCATCTAGTGGAGACAAGTTATTTTCTCCAATCTATCATTTAGTGCAGAGAGGAGATAACTCTTCATTTTTTGTTTCCGTCACCCTTCAACGGCAATAGATGCTGCACACAAATTTCATATATATCAAATAAAAACATTGACCTTTAACCTAATTTACTTTTAGGAAATATACATTGCTTCATAAATATGACACAGATTTGAGTTCAAATATCACTTTTTTATTTGTTTATTTTATCTGATAAATAACCTTTACGTCCTCCATTTATTTAAGAATAAATAAAATTTAATATAAACATGTTGGCGTTTCTCTCTGATCACACCGCCATAAAAACGAAAGTAGCGACATTGACCCTAAGCGGGTTGAAACGGTTTCCTCCAAAGGAAGAAATATCAAGGCACTAATAAATTTACAAGTGATTCCCAGTTGCATATATTTCCCGCCATGGGAGATGACGATGTTAAGTTTTTGCAGAGCTTGCAACGAGATGTCAACGGCTTCTACATAGAATGCCTGGTATCCACAAATGGCAATACATCTGGTACTGATCAGGCTCAACGTTGCTTAACTTTAGTGATATAAGTAGAACCGATGTATCAACATGACGCCTTTTAAATAGTCTTATTATTTGATATTGTGGTATTGTGGTGTTGTGGTGTTGTGGTGTTAGGGTGTTGTGGTATTGTGGTGTTGTGGTATTGTGGTGTTAGGGTGTTGTGTGACGTTTGGTCGATTCTATACATATATAGTTTTTGTTAGCTGTGATTATTCTTCTCAACCCTAAAATATATCTTTTTATTTTATAAAAAGCAAAAACCTTTCTCTGACTTCCCTAAAATATCCAAATCACTTGTTTCTCTCGTATATAAATTTATCAGATCAAAATGTTATATACTATGACCCTAAGCCAGTAAACGGAGATTATGTAAACTAGTATGAGTTTCGGCGAGAGTCACAATAAATGAATGTCAGGATAACGCGGGAGCAAACGAAAATAGTACAACTGGCGTGATTGAATCAGTGAGTAAAAGATTACCTCCCTGACCAAAAAAAAAAAAAAAAAAAAAAAAAACGCGCTAGAAATGCAGGTTTCGATTGATTTACAAAGAAATGACACCACATGTCTTGGGGATACAGAATAGAGCTGTCCGAATCGGAAAGCGAGAGAGGCGGCATGCGTTTGAAAAAATGTAGAAATAATCTAAACAAATGTCGCCTCGATGTCTCTTGTCTGGTCTCACAATCCTTAAGTTAAAAAAAACAAAAAAAAAAAACAAAAAAAAAAAAACAATATACGTATTAGTGTTAAGATAAATGATAGGAATCGGAATCTGAAATTGGAAAAATCGGAACTTTGGGTGCTATCGGAATCGATACCGGAACCGAGAAAAATATAGCCTAATTTCCGATTCCAAAACGATTTAAAAAGATTATACTTCATTTCCGTCACTGGTACTGATAAAATGATGAATAGCTATTTTTTTTTAAGATATCAGTAAAATTACCATCTAATAACATAAAAATACAATGTAAATTTATTTTACTTGTGTCAAAAACATTAAAATACAGCAAAAACATGAATATTTGGCGTCTGTCGGTTTTCTAGCAATGACAAACCTCACAAGAGATGTGAAAAACAAAAAAAAAAAAAACACTTAGTAATTAGTGAACGAAGATTTTTTAAATTTTTACGCGCGGCTTTGCTTTGATTTTTAGTTTCCTGTCGGGTTAGAAAAGTTTACTAAATTTAGGCAAACTCGTCCCTGGAAAACTGGTGCCCGGAAAACTCGCCCTTTTTGCTAGGTAGGAAAACTGGTCCCTTATTGAATAAATATCGATTGAAAATACATTTTATGACCATTCTTCAAGAAGATATTGTCTTTAAAAGAGAATATACATCCCATAATATTTTTTTTCAAATATTTTTACTTGTTTACTGTTGTTTAAAAAAAAAAATTGATTTTTCTAAGTGTTCATTTTCTACCTAGCTTTGTAAGTTTTTAGTGAGCCAAATTATTTTAAAGAGTTTATTTAGTTAAAAAAAACAAACAAACAAACAAAAAAAAAACAAAACAAAAAAGAAAACAATAATATTCGAGTGTTACTTTTAAACAAAAAATATCCGACATGAGAGGATCACGTCTTAGGAGTCTCGATAATCACTCAGAAATAGAAAATTAAAGAAAGTACTGAGGTAGATATAGTTTTAAAACGAGCCCCCTCCCCTCTAAAAGAAAATAAATTTTTATATATGTCCTGCTACCGGAAGTGGATACGGTTGATTATGTAACGAAACCGAACAGAAAACACGAAAAACGAAACCATATATTTATAAAAAATATTTTAGTTTTTAACATTTCTTGTGTTATTACGAAACAAACAAAAAAGAAAACGCTTATTGTATTATAAAATAATAAAACAAATATTTTATTTAAAAAAATTAATTTAGTTTTAACACTTTTTGTGTTCACGAAAGAACAAAAGACACTCGTTCAGTATGCGGACGGCGGCCATCTTTTCTTGGTTTATTTCACTAAACTGTCGCCAGGTGGCGCTTCTCAGTCAAAAAACATTTAAATTAATTTATTGTTGACCCTTCAAAGTTACTTTAATTCTAAAAATGTTTCATTTAAATTGTTTATTTGTTCAATAAATGAAATAAAAATGCAATGCTGTTTTTGTTACAAAATTGTTTTATTAAAATTATATTTTCTTACGCAAACTTAAAATTTTTTTTTTTTTTACAAGGTGGTCACTACTTATCAAGGCCCGGAAGCCACCCAAGGATAAGGGTTATTGTAAGTACAGTACGTTAGTGTGGAGATTTAATAAAGTGTTTACTTAAAGGGGCGGTTCATCAGGAATTTGTTTACATTGGACTTGAAGGCATCCAGATTGTAGTCACGTGGGAAGCAGGCAGACGGAACAGAGTTCCACAGGCGTGCAGTTCTAAGAAAGAAGCTTTGTTCATGGACTCTACGTTTTGATTTAGGCATAGACAAAGAGTGTGGAATGTTTTGGACAGTGGATTCAGCTAGACGGGTGTTTTTCGTAAAAGATTGGCGAGGGGGGACCAGAGATTGGAGTTCAGACGAGCACCTGTCATATAAATAACGATAAAACAAGGATAGGCTTGCAGCGTCTCTTCTGTGGGAGAGAGGTTGCAGGGAAGAGAAAATGGCATCCCCACTAAGCCAAGAAGTCTATTTTGTACTCTGTCAAGGCAGGACAGGCTGTTTTTAGCAGTTCCTGCCCAGATATGGCAGCAGTATTCCATGCTTGGACGTACTTGGCTTTTATATAGATAGAGAATTGCATCAGTAGTGAGATATCTTCTGGAGCGGTAGAAGAATCCCACCATCTTTCCAGCGACTTTGGCAACAGACTTGATGTACGTGTTCCATTTCAAATCAGGAGTGAAGGTCAAACCTAGAAGCTTGTGAAAACATGGGGCTTCTTCTAGACGAGAGCCATCCATTTCAATTAATGCCAGATGGGAACCAGAGCGTTGATGATGTAGAGATAGGAGTTTGGTTTTAGATGTAACCAGCCACGTCTTCCCCTACTGAACCACGCGCTCGAGATCAGGGGAGAGAGAATCAGAGAGAGCTTTGTCATTTACAGCCTTTGATGCGTTGCCGTAGATGGTCGTGTCATCAGCATAGATGTCAACGAATGATTTAAATATGTGTTTAGGGAGATCATTGATGTAGATCAGGAAGAGAGTTGGGCCCAGGATTGACCCTTGAGGGACCCCAGCATTAATAATGCAGGCCTCTGATTTTTGTCCATCAATCACTACTCCTATGAGCCTATCGGAGAGAAATGATTTAATGATCGAGAAAACATTTCCAGTTATACCGTAGCTGGAAATCTTGTGTAGTAGCCCTTTATGCCAAACCTTATCGAAGGCCTTCGATATGTCGAGAGCAATTGCCCTAGAAAGGAAGCCCTTGTCAAGAGATTCACTAATCCTATGAGATATAACCGTTCGCACATCTGCAGTAGATCTTGCAGAACGGAAACCATATTGCATGTCACTAAGAAGATTATTTCTGCTGAGGTGGTTGACTATTTCTCTATTTAATATGGATTCCAGCAACTTACTCATGACACACAGGAGACTTATTGGTCTGTACTGAGAGGGAGATAACTTATCACCTGAGTTCTTAAATACAGGGCATACTGACGAGGTTTTCAAGGCTGTTGGAAAGCACTTTTCCTTAAGGCAACGCTTAAACAGTTTCGTAAGTATTGGAGCAATTTCTGGTTGAAGATTTTTTAATACTATAATTGGGATGCCGTCATGCTTTACTGGAATCAAGGTTCTTGATTAGCTTGGCGACCTCATGCACAGATATTTGTATGTTACCTAGCGTGTTATAGGAGGAAATATGGGAATTGATGGCCTTCGTCGCATAGGGTAATATTAACTGCAGAGTTCTTGGCAAATAATTTGGCCTTGTCTGACGCTGACGAGATAACCTCTGGTCCATTGATAATGGTTGGTATAGAACGCACACTTCTGTTCAGGATCCTATTTGTTATTTGCCAAAACTGATGGGAACCAAGCTGCTGATCAGCTACTTTGAATTTAACAGACTGTGCATATAGCTCTCTTACATTTTTTATTACTCTTTTACAGTGGTTGCTGGCGTTCCTGAAAGCAGCTTTAGTCTCAGTGCATCTATTACGTTGGTAGCTATGGAAAAAGTGATATCTGTGTGTGATGGCAGCAGCACATTCTGGGGAGAACCATGGCCGGCTGTTAGGTTTTTGTTGGAATTTTTTAGATGGCATGAATCGGTCTATGCTTACAAGTAACCATTTGGTCAGGTCTGATACTATAGAGGACACATCCTTTTTAAACATGGAATGCAGAGGTAGATCATATAAATGTACGGAAGCTATCCCAGTCAGCCATGGAGTATTGGTATGCAGTACGGTGTAGGGGTACGTCTGGGGACTTATTACATTTCATTTTTATTTTAACTGATACGACGGAGTGGTCGGAGGATCCTAGAGGAGAAAGAACGGAACATGAACATAGCTCAGGGGAAGTTGAGAGAAAAAGGTCTAGGAGGCTTGCATATTGACCTGTAGTATCGGACACACGAGTGGGTTCGCGAACAATCTGAGTGAGGTCATAAGCAATGGCAAAATCATGACAGAACCTCCCCTCATCGTCCGTCTTATTTGAGTGGGTCAGCCATTCCACGTTATGGACGTTGAATCACCACAGTTGTGGATGTTAGCCGAGGGATGTGCAGACCGGATGTGGTCTATTTTCTCAGATATGCTCTTAAAGATAGTAACTCCACTGTTGTGGGGCCGATAGTTGGAAGATGGGGTTCTAGGTTTATTCGAGTTTTTTTTCTGGAGATGTTTCATATTGAGGTTTTGGGATTTGTGGAACAGGTCGGCATATTTGGTTAGAGCATTAAGAGAAAGAAAAGTAAAGTAAGAGAGAAAAAGACAGGAATGAAAAGGTAAAGCATTAAATGTTTTTTTACAATTATATATTGATACATTTTTATACAATAAATGTTTTCGTTTTCAAATATTTTTCTGTTCGGAAAAAAAATCTTGTTTGTTACTTATTTGCAGCGTTATTTGACCAAGAAGAAATTGGAGTTATCGCCCCCTAACAATAGCCGCTGTCTGCATACTGCAAAGTGCCTCCGAAATAACTTTTAAACAACACCCTTTCCTCTCCATGTATCTAGTTTTCGAAATAATGTTATAATTTCAGCGCGGTACCAAAAATACATAAGTACCGTGTTTTCTTTTTTGTTGTTTCATAATAGCACAAGAATTGTTTAAACTGAATTAATTCTTCTAAATAAAATAATTGCTTTCTTTGATAATACGTAAGTGTTTTCTCTCTTTTATTTTTGTTTCGTAATAACACAAAAAAGTGTTAAAACTAAATTATTTCGTAAAATAAATATGATTTCGTTTTTCGTGTGCTGACTCCGTGATCAAGTTTATTTTTTTAAAACAAGAGTAAAAAATATTATGGGGGTGCGTAGTCTCTTTTAAAATAATATCTCCTTCAAGAACGATCATAAAATATGTTTTCAATCGATATTTATTCAATAAGGGACCAGTTTTCATACCTAGCAAAAAGGGACGAGTTTTCCGGGTACGAGTTTTCCGGGCACGGTTTACCCTAATCATAAATATTTGCCCGGTTATTACTAGTGATATCTAGTAGATTGCTTGGTTTTAATGCAAAAAATAAATAAATAAATAAATAAATAAACGGAACAAAAAACGGAACAAAAAAACAAGATACAGATAATTATCATAGAAATACTTTTTACTAATGTTGTGAGAATTTTAGACTAACACCCTTGGCTAAAAATGATATTTTCCTTTTGTTGTTTTATGCGATTGCATATAGACACCTTGAAAATCTTGCCGGGCAAAAGCACAAACTATTATTTGTAAATTTAAACTTTTATACATTCATTTAGCCCAAAATGATTAATAATCATTATTTCCAGGCTACTCTAATATTGTAGAAATGTTCACTAACTTGAAGTCTGACTGGCAAGGTTGTAAAACTATGTGTAATCGCTTAGATCCCCCCCCCAAAGCTTACAGAATTTATTTTCCCGGGGAAAATAATAATTTTTGGTTAGTGTTATAAAATGCTACAATGTCTTTGAAATGAAAAAAACTATTTTACACCCAATTAATATTGGAGCGGATCTTCACCCTAAATTCTTAAATACTTGTCTTGTTTTTTTTGTTTTTTTTCGCCAAGTTTTTTAAGGCGTTAACGCGTAATCGCCTAGAAATCAATGATGCTCAGAAGTATCTTCAAGAAAAGGGGCTGGATCTGCAACCTACAACAAAGTTCTGTCAGGCCGACGCCGTTGATAGATTGCCTTCAGAATAGAAAAAATATGGTGGACGCTGTAATAGACGGTAAAAAAACTGCTCTGAAATGGGGATAAATATGAAGCATCGTATCCGCAAAAAGAAACGAATGGATGGTGAACGATTGACTGATGCAGCACTGGGGATTGTTACTGAGTTGAGACGGGAAATGCTGTCTGTCATAGATAGGTTAGCTGAAGAAATATCTTGCAAATTTCAACAAGTTTACAATCTTGCAAGTAAATACGCGTTTTTTACACTGTAAAATCTGCTTGATAGTAATTATGATTGTCAGGTTGGTGAAGTTGACGAAGATATAGAAAAAGAGGAATTCTTTGCCGAATGGAAGAGATTACAGTATTTTGTGAAAGCTTCAGGAAAAGGGAAAATCAATGGACCTCTTGAACTTTTGAACTTTATACAGAGATACCACCTTGGGGATTCCCTCCCTAATATGGTGATCTCGCTGTGCATTTTCCTTACCCGAGCTATTAGCGTTGCCGGTAGTGAGCGCTCTTTCTGGAAACTGAAGTTCATAAAAAACTACCTTCGATCAAAAATGACCCAGACAAGGCTTACAGATTTGGCAATCCTTTCTATAGAGAGGGAACTTGTCTATAGAGTGAATTTTGATAGAGTTATTGATAACTTTACCGAAAAAAAAGCGAGAAAAGTATGTTTGTAAACCGAGCGATTACACACACTGATTTCAAAAAGCACGGATACAAGACGTTTTTTTTCTCTTTTGAAGAAAAAGAAAAGAAAACTACATCGGACTATCCTTTCCTTGATACAGCCATGTTTATTTTTGGTGAAATTCGGAAATAACAACAATAAAACAGCAAATAAAAATGATTTTATCATTTCTTAACTTTGTCATGTTTTCAAATGTTCTCATTTAAATTTATAAATTCAAATTTCAAATATTCTGATTTAAATTTATATAAAAAAAAATGTTTTCTAAAATGTGTGACTTTCCGTTTCTGAAATTTTACGTTTAAATCGAGCGATTACACACAAGGATTTCAAAAAGCGCTAATAAAGACCTTTTTTTCTCTTCGAGAGGTGCGACCTCTTAATATAACATTATGAAGAAAACGAAAAGAGAACTACATTGAACTATCCTCTATTTGATACAGCCATGTTATTTGGCCAAAATTCGGACTTTAACAACAACAAAAAAGTAAATGAAAATGATTTCATCATTTCATAACATTTTCAGGGTCCAAATGTTCTCATTTAAATTTATTATTATATTTGTTTGTGTACCTAATTAATTTAACATTTTTTTATAATTTGAATTATACGTTTTTGTTTTGAAAAAATATTTGGCTTCTTTTGTTTCATATTAACATTTACATAATTCCCTTCAGATTAATGTTTACATACTTATTGTTATTCAAATTATTGAAAAGAAATTGTTAAATTAAATTAAAATAAAAAAAGAGAAATTGTGTAAACATTAATCTGAAGGGAATTGTGTAAACATTAGTTACATAAAAATAAATATTTTGAGGGATTTTTGGAATTTTGAAAGTTTTAACTGGTTGTCATATACCAGCATGGGGGGGGGGCAAAACAGGTAATCATATTCCACCGGGGACAAAACAGGTAATTATATGCCAGGTTGGCAAATTTTACGACTGCCCCGGACGGCAAAAACTGACTCTATACCATTGATGTACAAATATATTTAGCAAAAATAACCTCGATTGAAATTTGTGAGTAAATTCATTTTATTGTTTATTTGGTGATTATGTATTTTTGGTACCGCGCTATTTTTAAATAGTTTTTTTTTTTCAAGTAAAATTCAAGTTTCACGATATCTTTTTTTCTTCATTAAGCTGTACGGTGAAAGCACAGAATAGTAACAAAACACCCTCCCCATATTAAGAAAAGATTTCGAAATAATAACGTCATTATTTCATCGCGGTACCACAAAACATAAGTACCGCTTATTTTAATAATACAACAGAATTGTACGATATTTTGCGCTGACAAACCCAGTAGCAGGTTTTTGTAAAAGCTGCTTTAATAGTAAAACAGTAGCAGGAGCAAATAATCGTACATAATTAGTCGTACAATTTTAGTAAACCCCCTTATGTACGATTAAAATCTGACACGACTAAATGTCCGATTCGGCTGCTGCTAATTCAAGCAACTGTATTCGTATTATTTGCATTCTTCGGATTAATGTTTTCATCTTGAGTGTTATCTTCGCAACATTTCGGTCAATGTCACTGCCGATTTTCTTCAAGTTATCATCACCTCACCGTCACCCTAGCAAACTACTCAACTAAAACCAATAGCAATACGCAACACATATCTACTAGGCAACCGGAAGTCGACACTTTAGACGAAATACATAAAATTTTCTTCTCACGCATGCGCCTTTACGCACCCTTCGGCTAACGTATAAAAAACGAAAATATTTCGTCAGCCACTGAGCCCCTGACCCGACCAAACCCATTTTCGGCGGACGTAGGTTAAGACACCCCACATGATAGAAGCTATCGACTTTCTAGCCAATCAAAACGCGCAAAAAAGCATATTTTCTGAGTTGAATTTGGAGCCGATTTCCAGGTCAAAATCGCTATAAAAGAGCGACGATTTCTTCATCTCGTCAGTGGGCATCTTGAAATCAGCAGGCACAGCAGCCCCCTACTCGCTCGTATGACCGCTTCAACAGACGACTCTACAGGCAGTAGTCAACCCGACAGCAACGGTACACGCACTAATAATCTCAGCATATCTGCTACGTCTGCTACTCATCGTCCACACCAACAATACTACAACTGTCCACCTAAAAACGCCTCTCATCGATTGCCCATTTTCAGGAGAACTCGGTTCTTAGAAAGCCTTACACGTGCAGGCCCCGGCCTTTCTAAAGGAAAAATTCCCGGCTCCCGACCAACTTCCAGTCAGCACCCCCATTGCCAAACAGCCAGACCTAACCTGCTTGCGGACCCTGGGCCTCCGAAGACCTACCACTTCTAGCCCTGTCAAAAGACCCGATTTCAATGAACACGTCCCGTTTCTGCAGAAAATAATTTTTCTATTTATTTTCTGTTTCAAGAAAATAAATTCTATATAAATCTAATATCCGCCTTGGTGATCTTTGCTTTGGATGTGTTTAACTCACTTTTTACTTTTCTTCAGTTTGCGAGGTTCACATACTTATTAGCCCCGAAACAAGTGGTGACCCGATGTGAGTTATACAATCAAACAAGATTGCTAGCAACAATGCCAACCACGATTCCTCTATCAGCGTTGCCCTGCCCCTGACGCACTTACCAACATTCAATGAAAACAACACCAAGAATTGGTTCCTCCAGCTAGAGCCGATCTTCGTGGTCAGACAGATCACATCTGAACAATTGAAATTTGTCAATGTTGTCCAAGCATTACCCCGCTTCCGTGGTCGACAAAGTGGCCGACATACTAAAACACGTCCCTGAACACGAACCATACACCAGCTTGAAAAATGCTATACTCAAGCGTGCAGGATGGTCAAACGAAGACCTACTCACCTACATTACCAGAGAAGACCGAACTTCGTCACAACTTCTGTGGTTCACGAGGAGCCGGCTCGGTAAACACTCCATGGCTGATTCCATCCTGTATAGCCTGTGGATGGACAAATTACCATCCATCGTGACACAGATCCTGCACACATGTAAGACAACACCGTTAGACCAGCTAGCCGATTTGTCAGACCGAATAGCTGCGAAGGTAGACCAAAGTATAAATGCAGTCCAAGAGCAAAATCACACGCCTACTAACCACTGCAACCTAGAGAAGACAGTGCTTAAGTTGCAGCAACGACGCCGCAATATACGACTACTACAGCGCTGTTCGAGGATCCCAGAGCCTTTCTTTGACAACAGACGCCCATGCAGACGATGAAAATGGAATCACACCACTGGTTGAAAAAATCAGTGCAATCAAGGAATTCCCAACGCTGACATCGACAAGACAAATAAGACGGTGGTTTATACCCAACTGCTCTACCATACTCTCGCCCTTAACAAACATAATCGAGCAGAAGAATAGAAAATTTACTCTCAAAGCCTTCAAAACAGCAAAGATGGCCCTGGTTAATTCCACAAAACTTTCATTCATAGAGAACGAGCCCCACAACCAAAATTTTCCTCATGACAGATGCATCTGACGTTGGGGTAAGAGCGGTCGTAGAACAACTGGTGAACACAGAACAGAAACCGATAACAAGCCAGCACCCAAAGAAGATACAGCACCATCTCCTGTGAACTCCTGGCAATTTGCTTATCCATAGAACATTTGCGACATCTCCTAGAGGGAAGGAATTTCACTGTCTATACCAATCATAAACCAATCACCAAGGCAATGAACGTGAGCGTAGACAGATACGCATCCCGTGAGACACGCCACCTCGACTACATATTTTAATTTACCACGGATATACGACACGTCAAAGGAAAATACAATATGGTCGCCGATACACTGTCCAGAGCGTACATTAACGCACTGGGCGAGAACTTATTAAGTCAGGACCTGATCGCTGACAAACAAAAAACCGACTCAACCTTACCTGACGTCATAAAGCAAACCTCACTGCGTTTAGAAGAATTGCCATCTGCGTCACATAGACATCGTTGTACCTCTCCCACTATGCCAGGGAACAGTTGTAGATCGATTTTCCAGATGGCCGGTTGTGTCCCAATCAAAGATATCTCAGCCACCATTTGTGGTAAAAACTATCTTCACTAACTCTAACTGGATATCGAATTTCGGTGTACCCCAGGTTCTCACGATGGACCGTGGACCACAATTTCAATCGGCACTTTTTAACAAATTCTCCAAGCTACTCGGCGTTAAACATATTAACACAACAGCATACCACCTATGCTCTAATGGACTTGTCGAACGATTCCACTGATCTTTGAAGACATCCTTATCAACGAAACTAAGCATATACCACTGGGTTGAAAACTTGCCTTTGACAATGCTGTCCCTCCGCAATATGCTTAAAACTGACCTAGGGTGTTCAACCACAAAACTAGTGTACGGAATGCTTCTCTCCCTGCCAGTTCAATTTTTCCACACTCTCCAGAACAGCGTTCCAACGACAAGTTCATTTGCGCAGGACCTCCGCCACAAAATGTCGAAACTTACATAAAGTCCTCCTTGCCGACAAGAATCTTCATTACATTTGCCTCAATACCTGGAGAAAAGCGAATTCGTTTTCGTCAGAAATGACGCAGTTAAAAGACCACTCACACCAAATTACCAGTGTTCTTTCAAAGTTTTACAGCGAGCCAAGAAACATTTCACTATAATGCGGAACAACAACAAAGTCACATTCTCCATCGATCGCATTAAACCCGCTTAAATAAAGGGAGATTTCTCTCACACGAGCCCGCCGACAGAAACAGATGTAGGAGCACCCAAACATGCCATCTGCACCAAATCAGAAAGAACAGTTCACTTTCCTGACAACTTAAAAACATACATTTATTACTGAATTGATTCTCCCAATCAATTTTCTCTGAAGGGGGCCATATCATAGCCTCACCGTCACCCTAGCAAACAACGGCGTGGGCTACTCAACTAAAACCAATAACAACACACAATACATATCTACTCGCCAACCGGATATTAACATCTTTACTCCCCTAGACGAAATGCGTAAAATTCGTCTCTCATTCATGCGCCTTTACGCACCCTTCCGGCCAACGTATAAAAAACGAAAATATTTCGTCAGCCACTGAATAAATTCTATATAAATGTAATCGGTCATCTTTGCTTTGGTTGTGTTTAACTCACTTTTTATTTTTCTTCAGTTTCCAGGGTTAACGTACTTATTAGCCCAACAACAAAGTGTATCATATCGAATACGGAAACGTTTCTGTCGAACGCGGCACAGAATTTCAAACAGAACTTTTGGTTTATTTTGCGGGAGTAACATTTTCTCGTTCCGTAAGCCATGGCTTGATAGAGGTCCTAAGTAATTCAAGACACGTCCCTTAGACAAATCACCCTTTCTTCATGATTGTCGAAAATGTATATTAGAATCTAATAAAATAATCTATATATTAATACGATACCGCGTGTGTTTTTTTCTGTGTCACGCTTACATCCGGATCATTTAATTGTTATGTACTTCCATTTCTTGTATTAAATAATTTTACCAAGAATTCTTCATAAGTTTTGGTTTCGATTATAATTGATGGCACTGCAGTAATCTATTTTTTATATAAATAATTTTATCAAGAATTCTTCATAGGTTTTGATTTCGGTTTCGATTATGGCTGAAGTAACTCAAGTTTATATATCTTTATAGTTTTGATTCAAGCTAATGCACCCAAGTCATATGGATATATATTTTTTTCATTTTTGAAATCACAAAGAATTAAGTGGATGGGAATGTGGTTCTATGACCTGTGAACTACCCGCATCTCACCTGGTCGATCATTATACATCTATAATGTGTTTAAGAGTTCTGTAGAAGATTAGTGTTGATGAAAGTTAGTCGGGAACATAAATAACTGACCGGTCGGAAATTTCTCTTTGTCTTGGTTTTAATCTATGAATGTTGTGTAACAGTCACAAATAAAATAAAGATCCATTTACTTTTGCGAATCAGTGGCCCCCTTCTCCCAACCTACTGAGCGATTCAGCCACACACTGACAAATCAGCTGGCAGGGTATTGATTCTACCTGCCCCACAAGGAACTTTTTTTTAGCCCCTTTAGGAATCACGGTCAGCCAGCAGAAAGAACCCGGCAAGCATCGAAGACGGACCTCTTCCCTGTTTCCGTCCACTGGACGCTCGGTTTTCGCTTAAAGATAACTGCTGGCTGGGATGCGACACCCAAAGTACTTTTTTAAAACTCTTTCTTTTTTTTTTTCAAACTAACCCTAACTCGACTGCTGCAATAAACCTGAATTTTAAAACAAAAAAGGTTTTGTTGTTTATTCCGTGCCACGTGTTCAATTAATTCATTTGTATGGGTGCAAACCACGAATTCCCTATTGTTGGGAATTTCCCAACTATATAATATTATATAAACTATATAATATTGTGACGTCGACAAGAAGAAAGGAACACAACATAAATGAAAAATGTTATAAAAACTTATATTTATAGGAAAGAGAAGGAAGAAAGAATGTTTTCTTGCAAAAACAGTCGCTTTTTGTGGAACTTATTTGCAAGATTCGTCCTGTTAACAGTGTATGTTTTCTGTGTCAGTTTGGCTGGGTTGAGGACAAATGAAGCCTTGAGTGCTGCAGTTGAAAATCCTCCCACGTGTCTGTAGTTAAAATGACGGAGAGAGCTGAGGGCTCGACAGGCAAAAGGAAGGGAATTTGTAAAAACCGCTTTTGTGGATGTTGTTAAAGATCTAAAAGGGAAGCTTGTGACTGGTTGTTTTTCATCCAATCACAGGGAACCCTGTTAGTGACTCCTTAATAATTCTAATTTGGAAAAAAATTGTCTTAAAAAAGCAACATTTTAAACAACAAACATTATAAAAAAAAAATTATATTTCATTTAACATTCTAGATCATAAAATTCATAACTAAAATATAAGATATTCTTAATCTCTCTAATCATGCATCCTTCTATGTTCAATTCTGTGCAGCTTCTATTGGAACTTAAAAATGTCTTCCATACAACTTTCCCCAGATCCCATTACTGCACTTAACCTTTAAAAGTTTATAATTAAAACCGATGTTTCAATAATGTTTTGTTTTGATAAATAAACAATGGCTATTATAATGCAGTCTAGCAGAAAACACTATCACTAATTTCCCCCACTCTTTATCTGTGCCTAAACCTAAACGTAGATTCCATGAACAAAGCTTCTTTCTTAGAACTGCACGCCTGTGGAATTATCTTCCGTTTGCTTGCTTTCCAGCTGACTACAATATGGTTGTTTTCAAGTCTAACGTAAACAAGTTTTTGATAAATCGTTCCATATAAGTTAACAAATTTACCGAAGTTCAATATCAACGATTACTATATTGTCCAATTTCTACTGTACACTCTTTAACCCTTATCCTCGAGTGGCCTCTTGGTCTTGATAAGTGGTGATGCCTATTTAATAAAAAGGTGTAACAACACTTGCCACACGCAAGATGACTCATAAAAATATTTTTTAGATATATCTTAAAATTACCAATGGCTTTTTGACATTAATGGGGGAGTGTGTCGTGTTTTTTAAACTTCACAACACCAATCAGAGTCTGTCGAACGGTTCGTCATCTTTTTCTGCAAAAAATTTAGAAAAGAAAAGCAGGAGAGACAAGAATCTCGTCTTACTTCTCTGAAATAATTCACGAAGTAAGAGTGGTTTGAACACCGGTTGCCGTTCCAATTTCAATCCACCAATCAAAAAGGCTGTAACAGAACATAGCATTAATTCATCAACCAATGATAGTTCGCATTTAGAGTCATGCAATTCCTGACATTAGTTGCATCCGACGGCGAGGAAGGCAACGATGCTGCTGCGGATGATGCTGATGATGGGATGAAGAGATTAAGGAATGAAGCGTAAATACTTTGTCGGTTAATTTACTGGATCTGTTGTGGACAAAACTTGTGATGATATCGTTAAGGGTCGTTTGTCTGAAGTAGATGATTGTTACAATTAATTAACACAAAGACATTCGTACTCCAAATAATCAGGTGTTTATTTTTCTTTAGCTGAGTTACAATGTTTGGACATATATATATATATATATATATATATATATATATATATATATATATATATATATATATATATATATATATATATATATAATAGAATAAAAGCAAAATCTATAGCGACTTATGAGTTTAGTATGCTATGCAATAAAATTCCACACGAAAAACTTATAAAAGAATTAAATGATATTGTAGATTTAGCGTTTAAAGAGGGTAAAGGTAAATACATAGACTTTTCAAACTCGAAAGCTTTCTGATATAAAAATAAAAACAGCAAAACTAATGTTTCTAAAGGTATTTAAAAAATACTTATAAGTAAAGAACGTTATTTTCAAATATGAAATAAAATATTATTCCAAGCAATAGGTGTCCCAATGGGACTGGATCCTGCACCATTTTGGGAAAATCTGTATTTACATAGATTCGAGTAATATATATATATATATATATATATATATATATATATATATATATATATATATATATATATATATATGTCATCACAAATAAAAAAAGATATATATCTAAAACATATAATTTTCATGGGTGTAGGAGATTTATAGATGATATATGCATAAACGATAATGATGAATTCGAAAAAAGTAAACATCTCATATATCCAAAGGAATTAGAATTGAATTGTGAACATAGAGGACAACAGGCTACATTTCTGGATTTAGATATAAAAATTGAGGATGAGATTTTTCTTTATAAAATATTCGATAAAAGAAACTCTTTCCCCTTTAAAATAGTTCGTATGCCGCATAAAGATAGTGCCTGCCTTGTTTTGATGTTTTATGGAACCATTATGTCAGAGTTTTTGAGAATAGCCCGCGTTACTTTAAAATTAATAGATTTTATACCACCCGTTTCTAGCTTAGCAATAAGGATGATATAGTAAAAACAAATTATATAAAAAAATATAGTAAAAACAAATATATATATATATATTTATAGTAAAAACAAATATATATATATATATATATATATATATATATATATATATATATATATATATATATATATATATATATATGTTGTAAAATGTAAATCCAATCCTAAAGTAAATAACGGAGGTATTCGGCGTTTTTTTTAATTGTTATCAATACTACAACTACCTTGAAAATTTGACGACGGCGACGACGACGATGATAATGATGCTGATGATGAAAAGATTAAGGTTTTATACCTTAACCTTTTCATCATCATCGTCATCATAATAACAATGGCTCATAATCTTCTTGAAACAGAGCAGTTTATTCGATTATTTGAAAAAGACTTTGTAAAACTTATTTCATTTGTTCGCTAAATTTGTTCTGGGCAGAATGATGACAGCGTCTTTAGGGATTGTCTGTCTGGTTTGATTGCCGTTTCTATTAACACAAACATATTTGTAATTATAATAATTAGTTTTAAAGTACACTCGAACAGAGAGAGAGAGAGAGAGAGAGAGAGAGAGAGAGAGAGAGAGAGAGAGAGAGAGAGAGAGCTACGCCTCCAATCGAAATTTCCTCAGCATGCTTCATGACTTCCGCTTGCTGTTTTCTAGTGACGTTGGGCTGAGGTGTGAAAATAGTGTTAATAAACAGAAGTTTCTACATGAAGTTAGAATAAGTAAAATAAACACATAACAGAAAAGAAAGCGCCAGAGAGAGAGAAAGAGAATGAAAGAGAGGGACTGCAACTGAGGCTGTCATGTTGGTCTTGTTGGTCTTGTTGGTCTCTGAAGTTTCCATGTCTAGAAAAGAAATAAAAACAAAACAAAATAATCATCAAAATCAATAAGAAAAAATAATTTTACAAAAGACAAACAATATTTTCAGTCATAGCCCCCCTCTCTCTCTCTCTCGTGCATACATACATGCATACACACGAAAACATACACACTTTATATATATATATATATATATATATATATATATATATATAATATATATATATATATGTGTGTGTGTGTGTGTGTGTACGTGCGTGTGTGTGTGCGTGTGTGTGTGTGTGTGTGTGTGTACAACATTTAATCACAGACTCTCACTTCGTAATCTCAAATACATGCACATACCTTATCTGTGACAGCCCTAATGCAATACATGACATGTTTTGTACAAAATGACCAATATACATTTGAGACAAAATTATCATTCAGATTTAGATGTAAATTTAGTTACCACAAACTTACTCTTCGACAAATCACATCATACCTACATATAGTCAACCATTGCCAGCAAATTGGCCATGCATTCTGTAACATCAAATGGATTTTGATAGGCACCAAATTCTTGTCGGTACATGTGCTCGAACGAAAAGAAATAAAATGAATCTTTGAATTAAACACACTTAAAAACTACTTTTAACTACAATATGTGACTTTTATATATAAAACTATAATAGATTTTAACGTATACATGTATATTTTTGCATGCGTACAAGAGAACTGTAAGTCGATTTACGCCTTCCAAGTTCCATTTTTTTTTTAATTTTGACATTTTATCAGCTATTATTACCGGCTAAAAACCAAATCGAATTTGTTCCACAGGTCCAATATTTTTCCCGATTCCGATACAATTACCGATTCTGCATTAAATTCCCGATTTCGATACAATTATCGATTCCGATTTTTTATACATCTCTAAATATTAAACAATAAAGTTGCTATTTCTCCCAATTACTGTAAAACGTGTTAAATGTGTGTATATTTTATCAAACCTAAAAATACACTTTATAGATTTTAACTTTGCTGGTATTTAAAAATCATCAAATATTTATTATTTTATTATTACTACCAGCAGTGGAAGGTTATTTTTACCAGAACCAAATAAAAAAGATAATTAAAAGAATCGTTTTGGCATCGGAAAATATGCAGAAATTTTTCCGATTCCTGATTCCGATCAAGCGTCCTAACACTAATAAAACAACGGTCAATAAAAATGCAATCATTTGACCTGCTTTGCGTCACTCTTAGATCTTGTGTCTCGGAAGAGATGTATAGGAGGATTATTGCTTAAATAAACACAAGGCCAAACGACATTTCTTTTAACAAAACAACAACAAAGGGTTTATTTAGAAAAGGCGAGATTGTATCTCATACTGGAGAGAAAGAAAGTATAAATGATGTTTTAAGATGTCATCTGTCATCAGACTGCTGTCGTCAACAAGTAGCAGTGGGAGGAGTGAGTGAGAGAGGTCCGTATAGGTGGCTTGCTGGCGTCCCTCTGGCGATAGCAGCTGAGATCCCAAAGGGCTAAAAATAGTTCTTAAGGGGACAGCTCAAATCAATGCGCCATGCCAACCGATTGGTCAGTGCGGCCAAATCACTTTGGCACCGGGCATTGATCCGGTTACAGTAAATAGTTTGTTAACTGCTACATATGCACTTTGAAATAAATGGAGACAGACGGACAGGCATGCAGACATATTGAGTTTTATAAATTAGATTATATTATTTTACAGATTGAAAAGAATTTTTGTTTTACATTAAAATGTTGTTAGCTAAAGGAATCAATTGATTTTAACAGTAATTAATGACGAGATGAACGCGCATACATTCACTTAAAAGGACAATGTTTTTCTGCCATTCAATAGAGACAGTACTTGATTTTCTTGCACATTAAGACAAACAATGAACACTGTACAATGTTGAAGATATCCAATTTTCACTGCGGCTTTATTTCCGTTCAGTTTTTTTATTATTAAATAGCGCATTTTTGGAGGAATAGATATTAAATTTTAATTTATCATAACACTATACATATGGCTTTTAGATTTTCTATAGGGCTAATTTTTATTAGTCAGATGTAAAAAAAATTATTATTTTAGGTAATCTATAGGAGGTAGCAAGGATATCATGCAAAGAAAATTACTGGTGAAGACTCTGCGGACGACTTTGCAGTTTTGCTGACACAACTAAACAAGGATACGCCATAATTCTACACGAAGAAATGAAAAATTACATTGGACTTGTTGTTAACGCAAGGAAACAGAGTACGTTCTCTCGAACCAACATCAAAACATCTTTTCCTTAAATGGAACCTATCTTTAAAATGTCGACAAGTTTACCCATATTGGAGTAAAATTGCAAAACAACATTCCTCAGGGAGTGAATCAAATGTGTGAATTATCAAAGTGTGGGCTGAACGGGATAAGATAAAAATAATTTAAAGATCTAATCATTATAATACAAAAATGAAGCTATTGTTACATTAGTTCTTATTAGATTAGAGAAAACAATGACGGCGTATACACCAAAATGTTAACAGCTGCTTCTAGCATCTACTGGAAGCAGCACTCCTACATGAAAGCAACTCTATGGGTACCTTCTTCGAATCTCAGCTCTGATCAGAGAGAGAAGAACAAGGGCTAAAGGTAAATTCCTCGGCGATTTTCTTTTGGAGGTGCCAAAAACAGAGATTTAGTTTAGTGAAGAGACTGCAGGAAGCCTACGTTAAGTAACTAAAAAAGAACTCACAATGCAACTATGAAAGTCTACCTAGTGAAATAGGATGAGAGTCAGAGTGATCCGTGACCCTACCATGACAAGAAGATGATGATGATGATGATGATGAATTGCTGTATCTGATCTATATGGTGAGGTCAGTTTAATTGACGGTTACTATTAAAATTTTCTTGTGATCTTTCAGGGTGAACCTGGGTTTATTAGGGGTATATATTTCAGTATTCCTCTTTGTATTTATATTTGATAAAATGTTTGGATGACTTTATTGATATTATTTAGTCCACTTACATTACCTACGCTATATTTACATATTAATCTATCATATGCTTCAGGGTCTTATTTATATCAGCTAGTATAATGACGCTTCGCCGATTCATTTGAACTCACAACATTTCGGTCAACATAAGCCTTAATTAGCACTTACCACGATATCTCCAACAGCTTTATGGCATTTTCCGGCAAGTTACATAAGTAGTGGAAAGATGCCGAAGCAAAAACTTTAGACGATGAATTCAAAACATCACATCCGCATCGCCATTAATTATGTTAAGAATTTCTATTTAGAAACCCATTCTTAATTTTCTCTTTAGAAGACATTTTTAAGACAGGAAAAGGGGGGATTTCACGTTGACATAGCGTGTAGAAAGTCATTTACTGTTAAAAATTTCTTTTTTAATTTAATGAATTCACGCGTTCATCTCAGTGATATCATTTTCTGCTTTACATCTGTAACATATAAAATCATTCTTGTAGAACCGCGCCCCCCCCTAAATAATCAAATTATACCCACTTTCAACCACTCGCGATTACTATGCTGTTGTTCCAGTGACCACTCTAAACCCATTTAACCCGTATCCTTAAATAGCATTAAGGCCTTGATAAGCGATAACTCCTTTGTAAAAAAATAGAATGTGACATCGCGGTAATGGGACAGAGGCTGTAGCTTGGTTGACAGTGTGGGACCTATTAGATTTGAGACTCTCTTTTGAACTCTATAGTAATAGATGCACCAGCCCAGATGTAGCAGCAATACATCATGCATGGGTGAATAGTTGCTTTGTAAGATTATATATATATATATATATATATATATATATATATATATATATATATATATATATCTTGCAATTCTTACCTTCCAATGTTTTCTTGACGGAGAATACGTTGATATCATTTTCTGCTTTACATCTGTACCATGTGAAATAATTCTTGTTTAGTTGCGAAAAGAAAAATGTGAAACGTCCTTCTTTCATAGATTGATCAACATTCACTTTTAGAGTTACCCCGGGTGTTTCTACCATGACGTACGTCTTCAAATCAAAATTGTATGCTGCCACAAATTCCCCATTTCCTTTTTCTAAAACCATTTTTAGAAGGGGCTTAGCTGATTTAAAACTACAATGTACTTCCATGGATAAAGATACAACCGCATAGGAAGGTATTTCAATTTCAGTTGAACCTGAAATGAAAATAAAATTAAATAAAATGAGAATTACGTACAAAAATTGAAAATCATATTTATGTAAAATACATTTGAAAAATATAAAAAAAATATATAATTATAATCAAACTACGCAGAATTTTTCGCATTTCATCCTCGTGATGATTCGTCAGGCTATTGCATGGAATTGATGTTGCTTCGTGTTCTTATATGTTCTCGTAGCACTGGGTTAGCTAGTCAGTCAATCAGATCCTTCGTTATTCACACATTTATTTATCGTAGCCCATGGGTACGCGGTTTTAAGCAAGGTTTTCACTTGAAATCTAATTCGCCTGTTTCTTTGTTCTTTTTGGAATGAATCAGATTTTTATTTTATTTGTGTTGGGAAGTGGTCTAGTTTAATATGAATGTTGTTTGTAGAGATATGCTCGCCAGACTGCTAGGAAGCGTAACCTTACGTACACCACATAGAGACACAATTCGTTAGTAGCTTCAGCAATAAAAAATAGGCTCAGTTATCTCCCCTTGCTTACTATTTTATACCAGGTGGCTGTACCACCATCCACATTTTGTACATCTCTCCACCCTTCTTTCTCTCTCTCTCTTCTTCTTCTGACGCAAACATGAATACATGCATTTGAGTCTGCTCCTCAAACGTATATAACGAACCCAAAAAGCAATCTCTTCAAGCGACATGCGTTTCTTTGAACACGAACCATTTTTATCTCGCCACAGAGATTTTGCATAAGCCTTCTATAATATAAATCTCACCTGTCTGTTTAAATGTATGTATGTATGTATGATCACGATCCTAGGCGTGGAGAAGGCCGGAGGAAAAATGAGGCCCCAGAGTGGACGTAAGTCGAGCAGTGGGTAAGTCCATGGCAGAACGGAAAGAAACCAAACGATGCTGCTGGGGTCAAGTTATTTTTAGAATCAATGTGATGCCTAGGTCGTAGGGAACATAAGCAGCAGCCAAGAAGCGGAGAGGGGAAAAAGAAAGAAAGAGGGGCAGTCTGGGTTCTTGATTCGGCGAGAGAAGGCGATGATTTTTTTTCTTGGCTCATAGAATCAGAGCCGATTAAGCGAGTGATGCATTAAAAAGGGGGAAAAAAACGTTAGGCGGTTGAATCTGAGTTAGACATGAAGAGCGACGAATGTTTCTCCATTTTTTTTTTACTGGGCTCCGAAAGGAAAAAGAACGGAGAATACAATGAAACTCTAAAAAAAAAAGAAAGAAATGTTATATGCGGTAAACATATTAGCCCGAAATGGGAATAGCAAGGATCTTCGATTTTAACTCGCATAAGAAACAGGTTTGTGAATTTCTCCTCACCAAAAAGATTTCTGTGTTGTTTGCAATCCAGCAGATACTCGGCCGGAGTTTATTGTGCAGATATACCATTAAACGAATTGTTGACCCTATCTCGGATTTAATCCCCCCTCTATTTCTTATGGAATTAACGGCGACCGCTTTTTCTCTTCTGTCATCAATGAACTTTTTTTCGTCACTTTCAATCCTGGGTTATTTTTTTTTCGTTTGTTTATTTGTTTTTATACATAGAAAAAAAAGATAAATAAAACCCATATAAAAAAAGAATACATAAACTATATTTCTGCTTCCGACCTCCTCATTATTTCATGCTGAATCTTCTTTGCATGCCTCGCATCTCATTTTTTTGATTAGAGACTCGAGAAAATTCGGTAGACGATTAAATTTGCTTACACTCGCCTGGATTCAGGGAGCCAGCCGAGTAGCCATTCTGGGTGGCAACATCCCTTACCATTCTCTAAGCCGGGTGCATGCAGTAGCCCTAAGTCCGTATGCTGGAGTTAAAGTTACTACTGTGCATTTAAACACAGACCAAGGATGTAACAGTATATATGTATGTATGTATGTATGCCTAAAATTTTCGACAGAGGCAACGGATTTTCATGAGATCGGTATTGTTTTGAAGCTTGACTTTTCGGGTGTCAAGTACCGAAAAATTGGTTAAAACCATTAATTCTTTCACCCTCAACTGGGCATTTTTCTACAGAGAGGGGTCGCTTTTTTCGCCGATGTTTTCAAAAGCCATCCCCTCTTTTCGATTGTCTAGTCTTAATTTAAACATTCGTCTCTTCAGGTTTGGCGATGGGCGAAACAGCAAAGTCGTTACGTTTTTTTCACCTTCTTTTCCTCCTTCACAGTACGGGTTCGAGCCTGCCTGGCTCCAACCACTTTTTTTTTTTGCTCAACACACACCTCCAAACACCCGGGCAACAGGTTAGTACTAATATAAAAACACAATAACACAGATATAAACTTTGATGCACAATCTGTTGTTGTACCTTCGTCATCACAATTAAAAATCATACGAGTTTTAAATAATTTGAATCTGCTTATTTCCTTGGCATGTTCCTTAATGTTCACTTACATTTTATTTTATACTAGTATATTTGTTTATTTATTGATCATATGACAAAGATTGAATAAAAACTGCATTAGCTAACCACTACTGGGAGCTCAAGGAAAATGGATGATCGCTGATTATAGAGTGGGAAATAATACAGCAGGCCAGCACATGTAAAAACTTAGATGACCCGTGTCAGAGGCCAGATACCGTCTTACCAAAACGTCACATAGACGCATTATCGCATATGGCTAACGAGGATAAAATCATCATCACACCTGCAGACAAAGGTGATGGTGTTGTATACTACAAATTCATTATTTATAAACACCAGAATACAACACCCAGATGTAGCAACAGTACTTTATCTTGAGTCATATTTGACTTGTACAGGTAGAGGATTGTGTCGGCAGTGAGATGCTTTCTGAAACGTTAGAATGATTCCACCATTTTTGTAGTGATTGTTTTTTTGTTTTTTTTTTACACGGGGGTCACCTCTTATCAAGGCCTGAAGGCCACTCAGGGATAAGGGTTATTGCGTGTACAGTAATCAATGAGATAGTATTGTCGTAATCATTAATATTGGGGGTTTTGATAGAGTGTCTTACTTAAGGGGGTGGTTTGTCAGGAGTTTGTTTATGTTGGACTTAAAGACGTCCAAGTTGTAGTCGGGGGAGAAACAGGCAAATGGCAGAGAGTTCCACTGGCGTGCAGTTCTAAGAAAGAAGCTTTGCTCATGGAATCTACGTTTGGATTTAGGCATAGATAAAGAGTGGGGAAAATTATTGACAGTAGTTTCAGCCAGACGGGTGTTTCTTGTAAAAGATTCGCGAGGGGGGGCGGGGCGAGGGATTGGAGCTTAGACGAGCACCTGCCATGGAAATAACGATAAAACAAAGACAGGCTCGCAACAAGAGAGGTTGCAGGGAAGAGAAAAGGGCACCCCCCCCACTAAGCCACGAAGACTATTTTGTACTCTGTCAAGGCAGGATATGCTTTTTTTAGCAGCTCCTGCCCAGATGTGGCAACAGTACTCCATTCTTGGACGTACTTAGCTTTTATACAGATATTAAATTACATTAGTAGTGAGATATCTTCTGGAGTGGTAGAAGGATCCCATCAGTTTCCCAGCGTCCCTGGCAACAGATTTGATGTACGTGTTCTATTTCAGATCAAGAGTAAAGGTCAAACCCAGAAGCTTGTCAAAACATGAAGCCTCCCCAACACGAGAGCCATCCATTTCAATTGATGCCAGATGGGGATCAGAGCGTTGATGATGTAAAGATAGAAGCTTGGTTTACCCCATTTTTACCCCATTGTATTACATACTCCAGGTTAGACGAGAGTGAGTCATAAAAATCCTGGCCACTGCTGGCTTTTAAAGTGTTGCCATAGATGGTAGTATCGTCGGCATAGCTGTCGATGAAAGATCTCAGAATTTGATTTGGGAAATCGTTGATGAAAATCAAGAAGAGAGTTGTGCCCGGGATTGGCCTCTGAGGTATGCTAGAATAAATACTTAGAGCTTCGGATTTTTTCCCATGAGGAACTACTTTAATAAACCTATCGGAGAGAAAGGATTCTGTTGCTGGAAATCTTGTGAAGTAGACCTTTATTCCAAAACCATATCAAATGCCTTAAATATGACAAAAGCTATTGCTCTAGAAAGGAGGCCATTTCAATAGATTCCCTGATCCTGTGTGATATTACCGTAAGCACAGCAACTGTTGATTTCTAAGAACAGAAACCATATTGCTTGTTGCTAAATAGGTTGGTTCACTATTTATCATCGGCTCAAGCAACTTACTCATTATGCACAAGAGACTAATTGTTCTGTACTAAGAGGCAGAAGAACGATTCGCCTTATTTTCAAATACTGTTCAGATTTTTTAAGTTTTCCAGAGAATTAGGAAGCATCTCTCTTAAAGGCAGCGTTTAAATAACTTTGTAAGTATAAGGGCTAGTTTTGGTTGCAATTTTTTTTAGCACTATGATTGAAATGTTGCGAAAACCAATTAATGTCTATGGCGATCTTGAGGTCAAGTTTGGAGGTTAGAGTAGTCTTTAATCGAGAAATCGTCTAAGGAAACAGTAAAACCAATACCAGCTTCGCACAGGAACAGCAAGTTAGTTTTAATTTCCTTTAAATTGGATTTCAACCTCTGGTAGGTTAGAACGTATACCCCTGATGTTAGAGTAGGAGAAATTGAGGTACTGAGTTTAATCTTTTTTTCATTTTTTTTTCCTATTCATGGTGAGGTTGAAAAGTTTTGTCAGCATTCAAAAATTACGATTAAACCAGGCTTAAACTCAAACAAAACCAATTTTCCTCCTCCCTTAAGGCTTACATTCACGAATATCTGCGGGCTTAGAACTAATTTAGATGATGTAGAAACATTTCTTCTAACAAACACCCCAGATATCTTAGCACTAAGTGAAACTAACCTACGCTCCTCCACTCCTCCTAACCACTTTAACATGCCTGGTTATCTCCCACTTTGCTATAAGAACTCAAGCAGACATATGCACGGACTTGGAGTCTATATTTGGAGCATGTCCTTGACTAGAGAAATAAAACTAGAATCACACAACCAAGCCTTTATGTGCTTTAGACTTAACTTGCAACATAACATTAGTTACTTATATTTTCTTTACCGCTCGACCCAAGATTGTACCCTAATCAACCAAGTCTCTGACAGCATAGATACACCACTCTCCCTCGATACTAGCACACTAGTACTTGCATTTGGTGACTTCAATATCGACCACTGTAATTGGCTTGGATTCTCTTCTTACACAGACACAGCTGATAGCATAATGCATAGCTTCTCTATATTTCATTCCCTATCACAGACGGTTACGCTTCCGACACATTTCCCAGTCCAGCAAGATCAACATGCCTCACTTCTAGATCTATTTCTGACCACAGTTCCTGATGATTATAGAATACCCATAGCCCACTGGGGAATGCTGATCACGTTGTGATAATGGTTGAAATCGCCCTTAATTCTAGAGCCAAAACTGAAGAGCCATTGCTCAAAACAACGCAGTATTATAAGAAAGTTGACTGGGAAGTCATCAGGGATCTCATCAGAGATGCCCCATGGGGAATCATCTTTTCTCTTCCCGTCGAATAGTGTGTAAAAGTGACAACTGACTGATTCAAAACAACAATTGTAGCACATGTCCTCATGCGGAAATTTTTATAGCAAACCCCATTCTCTCCAATTGTTTACTTCTACTTGTGCAGCTGCCATTTCTCAAAGGTAACATGCATACTGCAGATTTAACCAACCTAAGTCCAGTACAAACAGACAGAAGTTTATAGAAGGTAGAAATAATTGTAAGGAAGAAATAGGGGCAGCTAAGAGAGAATATACTGAAACCACATGAAAACGCATAGAAGTACAGAAATTAGGAACCTGTGATTTCGGGAAAATCTATAACAGTGTAGTAAATAATGGGCAATCAATTATTCCTCCACTATGCAATAATCATGAGGTTGTTTGTACAGCAACCGAGAAGACTAACATACTTGCCAGTCAGTTTGCCTCAAACTCCACATTGAACACAGCAAACTACCTCCTACCTGATTTTCTTTTGTAGACAGACGCCACACTAGATGATCTGAAAGTCACCCCTTCTCAGGTGCATGATATCATGAAAAACCTAGACACCTCAAAAGCATGTGGACCCGATCTCATCCCTGCTGTGCTATTAAAAAAATGCTCTGCTGAGGTTACTCACGTCCTCTCCAAACTATACACAAATGCCTTAACGAATTGTGGTTTCCTGACTGCTAGAAAACTGCTTCCGTGTTATCAGTTTACAAGAATTCTGGTGAAAGAACTGACCCATTAAATTATTGCCCCATCAACCTTCTCCCGCTTTTTGCCAAAATCTTTGAGTCCATAATTAACCAGGCTCTAGTCCATCACCTTACAGCTGCTAAACTTCTGACTGACCAACAATATCGATTTAAACCAGCCTGTTCTACAGCAGATATCTTAACTGTAACCTCTGAACGTGTATACCATACACTGGACAAAGCATGTGAAGGTAGATCGGTAGCCCTAGATATATCTAAGGCTTTTGACAGGCTATGGCATGAAGGTCTTCTCAAGTAAATCAGATCTTACTGTATCACTGGACGAATACTTAACATAAGTAAATCTTTCTTAAATAAGAGAAGAATCCAGGTTGTACATCTAAACAATATGATATAAATGCGGGTGTACCTCAGGAGTTTATCCTTGAACCTCTATTATTCCTAATATTCATAAATGACTTCTCTGATAAAATTGTTTCTGAGATGGGTATATTTGCTGATGACACCATGCTCTACAACAGGCATGAGAAAACAAATGACCACATATCTAAGGAAATGGCAAAGAAATTAGAGGAAGACCTCCAATCCGTAGTGGATGATCACATTCAATGCTGCCATGACTAAGCTTGTTTCCTTCAATAATTACAAGAAACTTTCTCAACCACCAATAGCTATGGCTAAAGATACATTAACTGAAAGTACGTTTTTCAAACTCCTCGGCTTAAAGTTCACAGGGAACATGAGCTTAAACAAACACATTGAGAGCATTGTCAAAGATGCTGCAGAGAAGGTGGTCTCTCTCTACCATGCTAGAAAGCTACTTATGCCTGAAAGTATCCTGTATCTCTACAAGGCCACCATTTGCCCATGTATGGAGTACTGTTGTCGCATTTGGGTTGGTGCATCTGCTACTAGTCTCTCGCTTCTGGATAGGGTTCAAAAGAGAGTCACCAACCTGATAGGTCCTGAACTGTCATCTAGGCTACAGCCTCTGTTCATCTGCCTGTTCTACAAGTACTTTAATGGTGAATGCTCTGTCGAACTACAAGCATTTATACCTCCTCGACGTGAACACCTCCGACAAACCTGACAAGCAGCCAAATCCCACCCCTTCACAGTAGAGATCCCTAGGTGTAAGAAAGCCTTTTACTCCAATAGTTTCTTCCCCAGAACTGCAAAACTTTGGAACTTGCTTCCAGGATTCTGCTTTCCCAACTGCGCTGACATTTGCCAAGAACTTTGCAGTTAATTCTACCCATATGCGACGTATTTCCTCCTATAACAGACAACACGCTATGCAACATAGAAATATCTGTGCATGAGGTCGCCAAGCTAATCAAGAACCTTGATTCCAGTAAAGCAACTGGCCCTGACAGCATTCCGATTATAGTGTTGAAAAAGCTTCAACTAGAACTTGCCCCCATACTTACAAAACTGTTTAAGCGTTGCCTTAAGGAGAAGTGCTTTCGAACACCTTCGAAAACCTCATCAGTATTCCCTGTACTTCAGAATTTAGGTGATAAGTCATCTCCCTCTCTGTACAGAGACTAATAAGACTAACATACAGACTAATAAGTCTCCTGTGTATCATGGGTAAGCTGCTGGAATCCATATTAAAAAGAGAAGTAGTCAACCACCTCAGCAGAAATAACCTTCTTAGTGACATGCAATATGGTTTCCGTTCTGCTAGATCTACAGCAGATGTGCTAATGGTTATATCTCATAGGATTAGTGAATCTCTCGACAAAGACTTCCTTTCTAGGGCAATTGCTCTTGACATATTAAAGGCCGTCGATAAGGTATGGCATAAAGGCCTACTTCACAAGATTTCCAGCTATGGTATAACTGGAAATATTTTCTCAATTATTAAATCATTTCTCTCTGATAGGCTCATAAGAGTAGTGGTTGATGGGCAGAAATCATAAGCTCACAGTATTAATGCTGGAGTCCTTCAGAGGTCCATCCTGGGTCCAACTCTCTTCCTGATCTACATTAATCATCTTCCAAATCATATCCTTAGATCATTCATAGACATTTTTGCTGATGACACTACCATCTATGGCAGCACATCAAAGGTCATAAACAACCAAGTTCTCTCTGATTCGCTCTTCTGATCTTGAGCATACGGTACAATGGAAAAAAGTGGCTGGGTACTTTTAATGCATCCAAAACCAAGCTTCTATCTTTACATCATCAACGTTCTGATCCCCATCTGGCATTAATTGAAATGAATAACTCTCGTCTTGGGGAGGCTTCATGTTTTGACAAGCTTCTGAGCTTGACCTTTACTCCTGATCTAAAATGGAATACATACATCAAATCCATTGCCAAAGTCGCTGGAAAACTGATGGGATCCTTCTATCAATCCAGTAGATATCTCACTGCTGATGCAATTCTCTACCTATATAAGAGCCAGGAGGGAGTGTTGCTGTCACATCTGGGCAGGAGCTGCTAGGAAGACCTTATCCTGCTTTGACAGAGTTCAAAATATACTTTGTAGTCTAGTGGGGGTACTCTTTTCTCTTTCCTGCAACCGCTTTCTCACAGAAGAGACGTTGCGAGCCTGTCTCTGTTTTATCGTTATTTTCATGAGACGTTCTCGTCTGAGCTCCAATCTATGGTCCCCACTCGCCAAACATTCACTTGTTTGGCTGTAAAAACTATCAATAATTTCCCCCACTCTTTATCTGTGCCTAAACCTAAACGTAGATTCCAAGATTCTATGAACAAAGCTTCTTTCTTAGAACTGCAGACCTGTGGAACTCTGTTCCGTTTCTCTGCTTTCCAGCTGACTACAATATGGCCGTCTTCAAGTCCAATGTGAACAAGTTCTTGATGAGCCGTTCCCCTTAAGTAATCCAATTTACCAAGTTTACACTTCTAACGATTATAATGATATTGTCCATTTGAACACTGTACACTCTTTAATCCTTATCCTCGAGTGGCTTCCGGGCCTTGATAAGTGGTGATTCCTTTGTAAAATAAATAAATAAATAAATAAATAAAATCAAAGCAAAGAAAGTTTTAAATTCAATTTAGAAATAGAAGTATCGAACACTAGTGTTTCACAGCCAGAATCTATCTTGGATCCAGACTAATGGTATCATACAAACCAGTTTTTCCTCAACTAATAACACTGGTACCGATCGGCCCTTCCGGAGTTGCCATTATTTTCTCTAGTGTTGACGTATACACAATTGAGTACTAACTTTTCAGATTATAGAATATTTTTATTATTTAATATCGATTCCGTGTGCCATGTTAATATAAATAAGAAATGTTTGAGTTAGTTGCATTAAAAAAAATACAAATTAAGAACAGTTTTCAAAATAACTTTGTAGAAATGTAAAGGTTAAAATGACAATTGTAAATAAAAATTAATTGACTATTAAGTGAAACAAAAACAAACAAATAATATATTATAGTTAGTAATAAAACATTTAAAACAAAAAATGATGTAATTGAATTCAAGGTCATCCACTTGAATCTGGCTATGTTGCTAAGATAACGTGGCAAGTAGGAAGAAAGGAAGGAAGGAAGGAAGGAAGGAAGGTCACGACAACAAAACTTGAAAAAAAAGTTGCAGCAGGAACAGAGTAAAAACAAAGATTTCGTTGGGTTTGACAACATCTTATGAAATATATATTATTTAATTGGAATTCATTATTGAGATGAGTTTTATTTATTAATTTTATTTATTGCGGACTATTATCCTCATCTTTCTTAGATGTTGTTTCACGATGTTTTGGACAATTATTTCTCTGGCCTTTGAATCTCCTAACTGCATCCTCAATAATTACTGCCTTCCACAGTTGTTGTCATCTCACCTAGTTTTGGCCAAGTAAGCTTCTGGCTGACTTTGAGTAGGATTGAAACTGCTATCTTCAGAAAATGCTCACCTGGAACCATAGAGATTCAACGTCTCTATCCACTACACCACAGGTCCCGAAAGGCGATCAAGGTTGGAGTTTTTGGTCTTATAGATCCACGTTTATTTATTATCTGATCTTCCATGAACGGATGACAACATCTTGTGAAATATATATTATTTATTTGGAATTCATCATTGAGATGAGTTTTATTAATTAATTAATTTATTGTGGACTATTATCTCCATCTTTTTAGTTATTATTTCACAACGTTTCCGCCAACTATTCCTCTGGTCTTCATCAGCTAGTAACCGTGACCAGAGGAATATTTGGCCGAAATGATGTGAAACAACAACTATAAAGATGAGGATAATAGTCCGCAATAAATTAATCTTATGAAATATTTAAAAATGTAAAATTTAGGAATGAAAAAGAGCACAGATAAGCATAAACTTACCTAAAATGATAAACTTTTCCGTTTTTTCAACAATCTGTCCAGCATTGACTTGGCACGTGAGAATAAGAATTGCCACATCCGATTCAGTTACATTATATCGAAGTTCATTTGTGATGGTACGGTTCCACTGATTTGGGACAATCATTTGAGTTTGACTATCACTAAGTTCAGTTCTATTGGCTTTTGATCCTTTAAACCATCTAACAGAATAAGAACCTTCTTTCCTAATCATTGCAGTGCAGGTAAAAATGGAGAATTTATTGACGGTAGGTGAAAGTTGTGAAGAAAGTCTGATACCGTCAATTTTTGGTGCAACTGAAAAGAGAAAAATCACTTAATATGTGAAGTTACTTTGGAGTCGATTTATCATTTAATTAAAAATTAACTTTTAGATAAACGCTAACAATATATTCTAGTTAGTAATAAAATATCTCAAACAATCCAAATATGACAAGGCATTACCAGCAGGTCATTAACTAGACTTTGGTGAGAGTTTATGATGTTAAGGAAGACGACTTGACAGAAAAAGCGAAAGAGGGGTAATAACAAAAACCATGAACTGTGAACAGAGTAAAAACAAGGATTTGGATGGGGTAGATGACAACATTATAAAATATTTAAAAATATAAAATTCAAAAATAGAAAAGAGAATACAGAAGCATAGACTTACCTGAAACAGTGAAATTTTTCGTTTTTTCCGTGATCAATCCATTATTGACATGGCATGTGAGGATAAGAATTGGTACATCCGACTGAATTACATTATATCGAAGTTTATTTGTGATGGTACGGCTCCACTGATTTTGTACAGTCACTTGAGTTTGACTGTCACTAAGTTCAGTTCTATTGGATTTTGATCCTTTAAACCATCTAACGGAATAAGAACCTTCTTTCCTAATCATTGCAGTGCAGGTAAAAATGGAGAGTTCATTAACTGAAGGTGTAAGTTGTGAAGAAAGCACGATACCATCAATTTTTGGTTCAACTGAAAAAAGACAAAATACACATGCTTGATCTCATTATGTTGCCACAGCTGCCCACCATCATATTTTACATCTATATAATAATTTTACATGAAGCAATTTCTCTCATAACTGAGCTAGTTTGTCATGTTCAGCCTTGCACTGGTTGCTCTAACGTTAGATTTTTCATGAGGATTCACAATTAAGCAACGTTTCATAATGCTGTTACCAGGCTTATACTTGGCCTCGTTATGTAGACACAACTGCACATCATTCTTTATACATTTTACACTTCAAAGGCCAGCAATGACCAAGATTTTCTGATTATTTCTCTTTTGATCTTGAGCACATAGTGCAACGGAGGAAAAAGGTGGCTGGTTAATTTTAAAGAATCTAAAACCAAGTTTCACTTTCCATCATAATCGCTCTGACCCCCATCATGCCCCAATTGAAATGAATGGCTCTTGTCTTGTGGAAGTCTTGACAAGCTTCTGGGACTGACCTTCACTCCTGGCCTGAAATGGAACACATACATGAAATCTATTGTCAAGATTACTGGAAAAAATGGTTGGATCATTTTACCACTCCAGTGTTGCCAGATTTATACTTGGCCTCGTTATCTAGTTCTACCTCCACATTTGCTTCATCACTTTGTAGATAGAGTTACTGTTGGAATAAATTTATTATTTATATAAAAATTAACTTTTAGATAAAAAAACAAACAATATATTCTAATTAGTAATAAAATATCTCAGTCCAAATATGACAGGGCATTACCAGCAAGTCATTTGGTGAAGTCAGACAACTTGACAGTGGGGAAGGTGGGATGACAAAAGTTAGGAAAGAAGGTATAAAACATATTTAGTGAGAACAGGGTAGAACCAAGGATGGTGGAGATGAAGGCATTAAAAAATATATATAAAAATATAAAATTTAAGAATGAACAAAAGAGAATGCATAAACATTAACTTACCAGGAATGGTAAAATTTTCCGTTTTTTCAATGATCAGTCCAGCATTTAGCTGGCATGTGAGGATAAGATTTGGTATATCCGACTGAGTTACATTGTATCGAAGTTCATTTGTGATGGTACGGATCCACTGGGTATGCCTGATCACTTGAGTTTGGCCACGACTAAGTTCTATACTGTTGGGGCTTAATCCTTTAAACCATCTCACAGAATAAGATCCTTCTCCTCTAATTGTTGCAGTGCAGGTAAAAATGGAGAATTTATTGACGGAAGGTGAAAGTTGTGAAGAACGTATGATGCTGTCAATTTTTGGTTCAACTGAAAAAAAAAACAAAATATGCTTGGTCTCGTTATCCCAACACAGCTGTCCACCAATCATATTTCACACCTATATAATAATTTACCTGAAGAATTTTCTATCATGTTGAGCCTTGCACTGATTGCGCTGACATTACATTTTACAGGAGAATGCAACGATAAATATCAATTGTGCTTCTGCCAGGTACAAAGCCAAAGTACATCTGATCTATATCAACCTACTTTCTTATGATGGCATCTAATACAATTTCAATTGCTTTCATTCATTTCTAGGAGCTTTAGGCTTCTATTATTACCCTGTCATCACGAGTCTTATCTTATATTTGTTGCAATTGACAATGTAACTCACTCAATCACTCTGGCATATGCTCTTTTCTACTGATATTATTTGCTATGTCTATTAGGATTAGAATGCCGATCGATTTAATGAACTATTACAGAAAGTTCTGCAGCTTTGTCATTCTCTCTTAAACATATTCTATCATCCCTGAGCTGATCTGTGTTGCTGGACCTTGCACTTGTTACTCTAACGTTAGATGGCCCATGTTATATGGGAATGCAACATCAAGCAACGTTTCACAATGCTTTTATCAGATTTATACTTGGCCTCGTAATCTAGACAACTGCACATTATTATTTATCCATTTTTCACCTATAACGTTGTGGTTCTATCTCCATATTTGCTTCATCACTTTGTAGATAAAGTTGTTGTTGGAATAAATTTATCATTTATATAAAAAATTAGCTTTTAGATAAGAAAAACAATCAATATATTCTAGTTGGTAATAACATATCTCAATCCAAATAAAGTCGAACAACTAGACAAGGAAAAGGGTGGATGATTACAAAAGGTAGAAAGAGAGGTATAATAAAATTGCATTGTGGAACAAAGTACAAACAAGGGTTTAAATGGAAGATGGGGATGCCTACATTATAAAATATTTAAAAATCTAAAATTTAGAAATGATAAAAGAGAATACATAAACATAAACTTACATAGAACAGTAAAATTTTCCTTTTTTTCAAGGCTCAGTCCAGCATTGACTTGGCATATAATAATAAGATTCGGCATATCCGATTCAGTTACATTATATCGAAGTTCATTTGTGATGGTGTGGTTACATTGGTTTAGACTGGTTACTCGAGTTTGACCGCCATTTAGTTCATTTCTACTGGAGTTTGATCCTTTAAACCATCTCATAGAGTAAGAACCTTTTGTCCTAATAGTTGCAGTGCAGGTAAAAACGGAGAATTCATTGACGAAAGGTTTATGCTCTGAAGAAAGCACGAAATTGTCAATTTTTGGTTTAACTGAAAAAGAAAAAAAAGGATACATGGAAATAATATCTTGGCACGAAACTCCGTCACTGTCTAAAACTATAATCATACAATCTGAGTGCTGCAATATTTTTGAATTATAATGGGGGTATGGTCCCTGACAGTCGGGAGATACTATTTATAAACGATGCTGCTAGGAACTGACGAATCAAATTAATTCAGGTTCTGCTACCAACCAATCAGAAACCAGAATTGCTCCATAAAAATTAAACCTTTTCTGTAGCAACTTATGCATATGTTTTCTTCGTGTTAACACGGGAAGAATTTTTTGCTCTGTGGCTTTCAACTCAAGAACTCTCTACTCAGAACCAGTCAACTCCAGGACTTGTATAGAACAACTAACCACCGGAAACTGTTTTTAAACTAAACATGTCTTTCAACTCAAGACTGGTAGTAAAGAATAATGAATTATCAAAAGTAAATTATTATAATTCCGAGTAAATCGAATTGAAGAGCAGTGTAGTAAGTATTCATGTAGTTCTTATATACTAGATTGCTTGGCCAGCTTGCTATTACTTTGCAAAATCCTCTACTTGAAATAAAACATAATAAACAGTTCAGTGTAAACACGAAACAAACACTTTTGCATTTATTTATATAAACATTAACATTTCGGTCATTTGGTGCAAATTTATAATAAGATTTGGGAAGTATGCAACTAAGTTACATTATATCGAAGTTCATTTTGGATGAAAAAAAAATTCAGTTTGGCCGCCACTAAGTTCATTTCTGTTGGATTTTCTTCATTTACCCCCCCCCCCCAAGAATAATTTCTACTAATAGTTACAGTGCAGTTAAACATGAAGATATTGGCGCACTATGCAACTGGAGAAAAACGTCTGATACGGTCAATTGTTGCTGTAAAAAGAAAACACACACACACACACACACACACACACACACACACACACACACATATATATATATATATATATATATATATATAACGGTTGTATAGATTAGTTTCCTATATGTAAATCCAATGAAACTCGCGTGATTATTAAAGATTGCTCACTGTAGAAAGAGCTGGTATATAGTCTGTTTATTATACAAACATTATTGGTTATATATGTACATACATGTTTCAGTGGAATCCTAATTCATGGATAACACTTCATAAGACGGAAAAAAGGAATATTTAAACAAGTCAAAATTGCATTCATTTTTATATAAGGTATTGAGGGTATGGTTTACGCTCCGGAAGAAATTGGAGTGTATACTTTGTAAATGGGGGGGGGTAAAGGAAGGACTTTGGGGTGGGGAGGATGAGATGGGAGTACGAATCTCTGTTGTTAAGCTATCTCAGCGGGGAGGGGGTGTTGGTATTCTTTTAACTTGGCGGTGGTTTCTTGGCCTAACTTTTTGCTTTGATCCGAAGTAATATTATACTCTTATCGCCGCCCCTCCCCTATTTTTTTTTATCTTTGTTTTTTTTTTTCTTTTATGGTGGCTACTTCGCGTCTGTTTTATTGACAAGTTCTATTTATTTATTTATTTTATTCCTAGCTTTTTTTAAATTTATTTTATTCCTAGCTTTTTTTAGCCGTTCATTTGTTTCATGTTTTCAAATTATTTATTTATATGTTTGTATATAAGATATATGTCCATATGATCAGATTAGCAGTTAGTTGGATAGATATATAGGCTTATTTATATGATTTAAATAAAGGGAGTTATATTTTTCCCTCTGTCACGATTTCTGAAGTAATTACCGTGGCAAAGTTTTTTATATCTATATATAAACTTAATGTCGATGGTTGTCATTCATTCCTCTAGCACGCTTGTAACTGAAATGCTGATATAGTATTATCGTAAAGCAGCGTTACATAAGGAAACCAACCACATGATTGATCCCAAAATATAACTAAGTACATTAACTAGTACTCTAACTAGAGGACTTTAGGAACAGGATATTCCAGCAATATTAACAAATATATGCTATTATGTAGGTATTTGTATGTATACGGTCTGAAGAACGTATCCCTACAACGAAGCATATAAACCTATAAAATATATAAATGTGTATTCTAGTATCAAGTACAGGATAAACAACCCAAATGAAAGAATATTTATGTTTGAACATACGTTATCACCTTTCCCACATATTTATGCTCGTATACATCTTATCACATTTCACATATTTATGTCTGTATGTTATCACGGTTCACACATTTTTTGTATTACGTCATCACCATTCACACACATTTGTATTTGTACGTACTTTATCATCTTTCACGTGCATAACTTGTTACACACATTTATTTTTGGATTTTTTTTTATTAACTAAATTATTTAACCCTAAAATCTCTTTTTTCACAAATGGTATAAATGTATGAATCCCACAAAAAAAAAAAAGAAAGAAATCGATATTCTAATTCCTTGTCATAAAAGTCGTGCGACATAGGTTTAATAAATGTTGGACCGAATAAGTCATATTTCATTGTCTTCAGTGTTGTGGGGTGTATTGAATCCTTATTTCAAGTATTATATGGTTTGGTTAATGTTCGAATAAATTCTCAACGCCAGTGTTGTGGCAGTGGAGAGCCAGTAATAATCGCGAGAAACTCAATTAGTGCTGGGACGATTAATCAGAATCGGAATCGAAAATCGGAAAAAAAATGGAACTTTTGGAGGCATCGGCAAAATATGTACCGATTTTCCGATGCCAAAAGCGATTCTTTTATTTTTTATTTGATTTTCCGCTGTTGGTAATAATAAAATAATAAATCTAAACATCATTCCCATAAGTTTTATATTTATATTTATATCTGTACATTTAACATGTTATTACTATAACCGGGAAAAATTACTGGTCTAGAGTAAAATATTTAGAGATTTATAAAGAATCAGAATCAGAATCGGTAATTGTATCGGAGTCGAGAATTTAGTACGGAATCGGAAATTGTATCGGAATTGGGAAAAATATTGGAATCGTCCCACACTAAACTCAATGGTGTAATTAACAAAAGTATGTTACAGGAGAAACTCGTTTGATTCTGGGGCCATAACTACTACTAACAACTGCCAGGACGTTTAGCTACAGCTTGTATTTATTGTGTCTTGGTAGGTCTATTTTCAGGTAGATCAGCTTATACCATAGCAGAAAATATTGCCAACTCATATGAAATCGAGACGTGATAAAATGTCATGAAGTGACGCTTCAAAAGTGGAGAAAAAGTTTTCATTCGAGCGGTGGAGGGGCGGAGTTATGGTGCCCCCCCCACACTCAATGTAAACAGAATTTTGTGAAATATTAAACGGTTTTTCTGTTCGGTTAATGTCGGCGCGTTACTTACGGAAAAATGGTTTATTAAACTGCATAAGCACCTGTTAAAACTATACAAGTTCTATAATTGAATACCCCTTCCAAAAAAAAAAAGAACGGAAAACATAAAAGTATGTTTTGTAAACCGCTCATGAAAACTTACTGACAGCATTATTAGTGTCCTAAATTATGACATGAAAAAATGAACGAATCTCTTAGTAAAAGAGATTCGTCTCCCTCAGAACAATAATAAATTGTAAAACAGCGCCTTTGATTGTGTTGTGTTGTTGTATCATAAAGGGGATCGTGTGTGATCATCTAGTCAGAGTTAACATTATGTGATCATCTAGTTGTTCTGTCTATTTGTTCATATGCCGTTGTGTGTGTGTGTGGTACATGTATTTTAGACATACCTTCTTGCGTGTTGGATGTTGGTCCATCTGAATTCATCTCGTGTATTGGAGGGAGATTGGTACCAGTTTGGGACGAAGATTCATTTCACTCCAAGACAAGGAATTGGTTTTATAGTTTTTATTCACTTTTCCAGATGTCTCGCAGAAGGATGGAGAGTGAACCCCTGGCCTGCGTGTTTTCTCTTGGTCTCATTTCTACACACGACAGCGCCCCCCAGTGGAGAGGAGGAGACATCTCTGAAGCCGTCCGTTGCCTTCCAAGTCCAAACCAATTCTCCACGATTCAGCTAACCTGATCACGTGACTCACACGCAATCCGATCAGCTGATCCTGACTTCCGGTCAACATGTCTCAATATAATTTACACACTCCCCCCCCTCTCTCTCTCTCTCTCTCTCTCTCGCGTGGATAGGCAAAAAACTACTAGTCCTCTGGGCAGCATTAGGAAATTTTGTAGGAATTTTTGACACCCCTAACAGAAAACTGTGAATAAAATGTTAAAAAAACTCGCAATTTCTCTGTTTAAAGTGGGTTGTTTATTTTCTGTATGGAGTATACTTCCAAAATAAACTATTAAAGTTGTTTAAAAAATAATAGAAATATTTTTTATTTTTTAAAAAACAGTGTTTGCAAAGTGCCGGTGCGAGTTCAACCAGCCATTTTTTAATGTATGAAATCAATTGAATTTTACGAGTGAAATTTTTTTCAGTTTTTAAACTTTAAAAATCTATCCAAATTTTTCTATTGTTTCAATTTTTACGATATTTTTTCTAAATTCACCCCCCCATTTTGAAATGTCTATTAAAATTTAAATAATTTATTTACTCACCAAAGTTTTATATATCACAAATTGAAGATAAAAGATCAATAAATAAAATATTCTAATTTAAAACAAAACAAAAAAAAGAAGTGTTTTTTTTGGAAATTTACCTGTAAAGTCCAAAGTTTAAAACCTTTTTTTTTTTAAACCACGTTGATTTTTTTTTTAATGAAAGCTCATGTTATGGTTATATCGGCAAGTAAATACCGGACGCTGACGACAATATTTTCTATTTCATTCAATGTTTTCTTTTTTTAGATATTAAAAAAATCATTCGATAAAGTAGAAAGAACTATAATAATGATCAAAAACTCGTGTATTTCATTAAGAGAATTAAAAAAAAAATCGGTCGACTGTATTTTTTGTTTAACGGCAAAAACTTATAAGTGAATGTGTGCTTTTTTCACCTACTAATTTTGGTTAACAGCACGCGATAAAAAGAGGCATTAATTATGTCCCTTTGACGAACCCGTATTTGATAAGTTTTAAATTAGCAGCAACACTGCTTTAAGCTAATAGCGCAAAACGAGTTACGAAAATGCGATTTTATAGGACCCGTGCTTTAAAAATCCTTTTATTTAAAAAATACATGGAATATAAAATATAAATATGGATAATTCTTATGAAGGACCTTTGAGGGACTCCAGCATTAATACTGTGAACTTCTGATTTCTGCCCATCAACCACTATTCTTATGAACCTATCAAAGAGAAATAGTTTAATAATTGAGAAGACATTTCCAGCTATACTGTAGCTGGAGATCTTATGAAGTATATCTTTATGCTATACATTTACCAAAGGCCTTTGATATGTCAAGAGCAATTGCCCTAGAAAGGAAACCTCCATAGAGAGATTTCATAATCCTATGAGATATAACTGTTAGCACATCTGCTGTAGATCTAGCAGAATGGAAAACATATTGCATATCACTAAGAAGGTTATTTTTGCTTAGGTGGTTGACTACTTATCTAGTCAACACAGATTCCAGCAACTTATTCATGACGCACAGGAGACTTATTAATCTGTAACGAGAGATCATCTAAATTCTTAAATACACGAGGAAGATGACCTGAATTTTTAAATAAATGAGATTTTCCAGGGTGTTTGAAAGCAATTCTCCTTAACACAAAACTTAAACAGCTTTGTAAATATGGGAGCTAGTACTAGTTGAAGCTTTTTCAACACTATAATTGTAATGCCGTCAGGGCCAGTTGCTTTACTGGAATCAAGGTTTTGATTAACTTGGCAAGATCACATACAAATACTTGTATGTGGCATAGCATGTTTTCAGAAACAGGAAGAAATACGGGGGTGGGGCTGGCGGTTTTGATCACATAGGGTAGAATTAGCTGCAAAATTATTGGCACAGAGTTTGGCTTTGTCCGATACTGGCGAGATTATGTTATGTTTGTTATTTGCCAAAACTGGTGGGAACCAAGCCACTGCTCAGCTCCTTTGGATTTGGCGAACTGAGAAAACTCTCTCGCGTTCTTTATTACTCTTTTACAGTGGTTGCTGGCAGTCCGGAAAGTGGCTTTAGTCTCATTACATCTATCACATTGGAAGCAATGGAAAAAGTGATTTTAGTGCGCAATGGCAGCAGCACATTCTGGAGAGCTGTTGGGTTTTTGCTGAAAATTTTTGAAGGATATAAAGCGGTCTATACCTACAATTAACCATTCCATCAGGTCTGATACTATAGACACATTCTTTGAAAACATGTAACACATAAGTAGATCTGATTTAAATGTACAGAAGCTATCCCAGTCAGCTATAGAGTATCGATATACTGTACGATGGAGAGGTACATCTGAGGACTTATTACATTTCGTATTTATCTTAACTGATACAACCGAGTGGTTGGAAGATCCAAGTGGAGAGGATAAACATTGTGAGAAAAAAGGTCTAGGAGACTTGCATATTGATCATCAGTGTCGGGCTCACGGGTGAGTTCATGAACAATCTGAGTGAGGTCATAAGCAATGGAGAAATCGTGACAGATTTTTCCCTCATCATCTGTCTGGTTTGAGTGGGCTAACCATTCCACATTGTGAACATTGAAGTCTTCACAGATTTTTCTTATTCCTGTGCCGATAATGCAATAATGTTGAGGATGAATGAGTAATACACTACTTTGAGGTACTCCTGTCCTCTGTGTGTGTTTACTGTATTTTCATGTACTCTACGAGTTTGTGACGATAGGAAATTTTATATATATGGCCACATTTCCCTTAATTTCTATGTTTTTTAGGTTCTACAAATGCAGTTTGTGACCCAATCGTTACCTCCAGCTATGCTATTATGCATGTAGTATTTAAGTCGCTGAAGTTATTTATTTATACCCCAGTTTACCTAAATCCGTTTAAATGTTTGGATAAGATATTGTTTCTCTAGATACAATTTCAATCATCATTCTTTTCATCATTTTGCATATGCAGATTGTAAGAGCAATGGAATGGTATTTTTTTTTGGGGTGGGGGGTATTATAATAGTATTGGACAAAAAACCCATAAGTTTGGTTTTCATCATAATTTTGTCGAAATAACCCCAAAATAAATGAAATATTGCAAGTGGAACGTAAAAAAGACATCTCATTTTATTTACAAGCCAAAAATAAAAAATATCCAAAAGAAAAGAGTCCTATTTACCTTAACATTAAAAAGAATACATTTGTAAAACTACAAACTTGTTATTTTTTGCTAGTATCTTATGTACATCTTTTCATTTCAATTATTAGAATTAGACGTTTAACAAAATCAGCTTTCATGAAATATCAATATAAAATGAATGCAATTTGCGGCTCTTACCGTGCAATGTTCTGTTGAAAGAGAACAACGGAGGATTTGCTTTTATCTTGCATCTGTACCATGTGAAGTCACTACACGTTAGCTTTCGTGAGAAGATAAATGAGAAACGACCCTCAGTCATTTCTGTCATAGGATAAACTTTTAGAGTTACTCCATAAACATTGCCAAGTTCATAAATATTCTTTATGGAATTCCATGTTGCTTCAAGATTATGATGTCCATTTTCTAATGCAATTCCAATAGGTTCCTCATTTAATCTATAGTGGCAGCTTACACGCAGATTTGAAGATACAGTCCCATACGGGGATAAATCTATCCAAACTAAACCTGAAATTAAAGGAAAAATAAAATGAATAAATTAAAAAAAAGTGAAAATATCTGTGTGTGTGTGTGTGTGTGTGTGTGTGTGTACATTTCGCTTTTTTTCTTTTTTTTTTTACAAAGGCGTTACCACTTATCAAGGCCGAGAGGCCACTCAAGGACAAGGGTTAAAGAGTGTACAGCAGTCCAAAGGACAATATAGTAATCGATAGTAATGGAAATTTGGTAAATTTGTTAACTTAAGTGGAACGGCTCATCAGAAACTTGTTTACATTGAACTTGAAGACAACCATATTGTAGTCAGCTGGGAAGCAGGAAAACGGAAGACAATTCCACTACCAAATGTCAGTTTTTGGTCTAGAGACTCGAGATTTAACATAATGGGCATTAAGATTTGAGTAAATCTTTTTACTCGGTTTTCAGCCAGAAATTTGACTGTTAAGAGGTCAAAGTTCAACGATTTGACCTTTGAAAACTTTACAAAACTCCTCTGCCAATTTTGTGTCTAAACACTTGAAATTTTAAATGCAAACTATTAATCCAATTTTGGGTCTAAACATATGACTTTTGCGGTCTCAGCCAATTTTGGATCTAAACTTTAAAATTTTACATGAAGCATATTTAGACATGCGTCAAGCTTTTTAATCGTTTTTGGGCGAAAATTTGGCTGCCAAGAGGTCAAAATTGAAAAAATTGACCTGTGCAGACTCTACAAATTCCTCCAGCAATTTTGTGTCTAAGGACTTGAAATTTTAGATGTAGGTAACTTGAACATGGGTCAAACTTTTATATTTGATTTGATCCCAAAACAATAAATGTTATGAGGTCAAAATTAGGGTCAAAGTTAAAAAAACATTTCACAACTGAGGTCTCTACCAACTTTTCTCTATGATAGTTAAGGAAGCCTATTATATAGAAAGGCATTACCGTACATATGCACACTTTTTAATATATAACCAGTAGAGTTTAGTTTCCTAGAAGTACATCCAATGAAAAAACATGTGTCTACCAAAGAGTGCTCAATGAATGAACAGAGCAGGTATATTAAATTTATTTATACAAACATTAATGGCTACATATGTGTATACATGTTTCTGTAATCACCCGCGTTGGGGGACTACGTCTTCAGGCCAAGAATTACTGTCAAGAACTGATATTTCAAACAAAAACATTTTCCTATTTCGTTTATAAAGTTAGAATGTAACCTGGGTGGGAGTCATAAGCGAGGAAAGGACAAGTGAGGTCTTTAAAGATAATAAAAATCTTCTTTTTCATTTCCCTTTCTTTTTATCTATCCCATCTTTTGGTTTTTATGGCATAAGGTACTTGAGAATTTAGTATTTTTGTCTTGCAGTCCGTAAATTAAAAACATTTCCTATGGTCACTGAGTACTGACCGGTGTCTTTCAATCTACACCCATCCACACACATACATGCACGCACACACACACACACACACACACACACACACACACACACACACACACACACACACACATACACACACAGACACACGCATACAGATACACACACACACGTTAATACAGATATTTATTTTACTCACACACACGCATTGAAACTAGGCAATAACTATAACTACGCAAGAATAAAATTAAAATAAGGTAAATAAAACAAATAAATAAAACAAAAAAACAAAATAAAAACAAAACAAAAACAAATAAACAAACAAAATAAAAATAAACATAAAACCTCGAAAGCTATCAAAACTCCACATGTACACATATATATTAATATACGTATAAATGCCTACACCTTGCTACACCTGCGCATATATACACACACACATATACACACATACATACACATATAATGGTCACATACGGTTATAACATGTTTACATCTATACCTACATACGTAGTAGTATCGATACGCAGAATCTCAAAACCAGACATCCATGTACACACTTGGGTACCATATATCATGACTGTTATTATATTAAAACTAATATTAATCCCACTAATAATCCTAATAATAATAATTCTTGTAATATTGATAATACTAATGACACCACCAATATCAATAATAATAACAATAATAAGACTGTACGATTGGGAACCCCAAACCCATGGACCCCAACTGGATACACGTCCCCACAAATCAACCCATATATATATATATATATATATATATACACATACATATATATATAGATATACACATATACATACACATACATATACACATACACACATATACATATATATACATACATACACGTACATACACACGTACACACATCTATATATATATAAGCACACATACATATATACACGTATATACACATATACATACACACATACATATACACACACGCACCAGCATACACACAATACATACACACATTCAGACCATCCGCAGGCGCAGACAACATCCCCATCCACTCGTGTCTCCAAATCTCCACAGACGTATACGTGACTCCCACCCAGGTTACATTCTAACTTTATAAACGAAATAGGAAAATGTTTTTGTTTGAAATATCAGTTCTCGACAGTAATTCTTGTCCTGAAGATGTAGTCCCCCAACGCAGGTGATTACAGAAACATGTATGCACATATGTAGCCATTAATGTTTGTATAAATAAATTTAATACACTTTTTAATATATACATATGCACATAAATTTAGCTTTCCTGAGAAGATAAATGAGAAACGACCCTCAGTCATTTCTGTCATAGGATAAAATTTTAGAGTTACTCCATAAACATTGCCAAGTTCATAAATATTCTTTATGGAATTCCATGTTGCTTCAAGATTATGATGTCCATTTTCTAATGCAATTCCAATAGGTTCCTCATTTAATCTATAGTGGACGCTTACACGCAGATTTGAAGATACAGTCCAATACGGGGATAAATCTATCCAAACTAAATCTGAAATTAAAGGAAAAATAAAATGAATAAATTAAAAAAAAGAATTGCAATTTTTTTTAATATGAATCTATATATCTATAAAAGTGAAAATATCTGTGTGTGTGTGTGTGTGTGTGTGTACATTTCGCTTTTTTCTTTTTTTTACAAAGGCGTTACCACTTATCAAGGCCGATAGGCCACTCAAGGACAAGGGTTAAAGAGTGTACAGCAGTCAAAAGGACAATATAGTAATCGATAGTAATGGAAATTTGGTAAATTTGTTAACTTAAGTGGAACGGCTCTGTAACGTGCATCCAGGAGATAATCGCCCGCGTGTTTCCATGTTGTGTGGGTACGTGGGAGAGACAGATGAGGGGAAAAAGACTTACCTCGAGACCAGCTCAGCGTTACCGACCAAAAATAGAAAAGAAAGACCAAGATGGCGGCCGCCGTCTTTTGTAAATTATGATGTCTCGCAAAGTCACACGAATTCTCGGAATATGCAAATTTAGCCGGCCTAGAACGACGATAAAAGCGGGTGAGGGGAAAGACGTGAGGAGCGATGATTGAGTTGGTTGGGGAATCGTGTGGCTGTTGCTTCTTGTGCCGTGTGAGGATATTTTACCGTTGTTGGAATCCGTGCAGAACCGGTGTAAAAAGATTATTGAATTGCTGCAACATTTATAACATCTTTTCCTGAACTTACCGTGTTAAAGAGAGAGTCGGGCGCCATCTTGAATTTTTCCTTACACATTTCTGTTATCAGAAAATTTTTCCTTACACATTTCTGTTATCAGAAAATTGTTTACATTGGACTTGAAGACAACCATATTGTAGTCAGCTGGGAAGCAGGAAAACGGAAGACAATTCCACTACCAAATAACTCTGTCAATTTTTGGTCTAGAGACTCGAGATTTAACATAATGGGCATTAAGATTTGGGAAAATCTTTTTACTCGGTTTTCAGCCAGAAATTTGACTGTTAAGAGGTCAAAGTTCAACGATTTGACCTTTGAAAACTCTACAAAACTCCTCTGCCAATTTTGTGTCTAAACACTTGAAATTTTAAATGCAAACTATTAATCCAATTTTGGGTCTAAATATATGACTTTTGCGGTCTCAGCCAATTTTGGATCTAAACTTTAAAATTTTACATGAAGCGTATTTAGACATGCGGCAAGCTTTTTAATCGTTTTTGGGCGAAAATTTGGCTGCCAAGAGGTCAAAATTTAAAAAATTGACCTTTGGAGACTCTACAAATTCCTCCAGCAATTTTGTGTCTAAGGACTTGAAATTTTAGATGTAGGTAACTTGAACATGGGTAACACTTTTATATTTGATTTGATCCCAAAACAATAAATGTTAAGGGGTCAAAATTGGGGTCAAAGTAAAAAAACATTTCACAACTGAGGTCTCTACCAACTTTTCTCTATGGTAGTTAAGGAAGCCTATTATATAGAAAGGCATTACCGTACATATGCACACTTTTTAATATATAGCCAGTAGAGTTTAGTTTCCTAGAAGTACATCCAATGAAACAACATGTGTCTACCAAAGAGTGCTCAATGAGTGAACAGAGCAGGTATATTAAATTTATTTATACAAACATTAATGACTACATATGTGCATACATGTTTCTGTAATCACCCGCGTTGGGGGACTACGTCTTCAGGCCAAGAAGTACTGTCAAGAACTGATATTTCAAACAAAAACATTTTCCTATTTCGTTTATAAAGTTAGAATGTAACCTGGATGGGAGTCATAAGCGGGGAGAGGACAAGTGAGGTCTTTGAAGATAATAAACATCTTCTTTTTCATTTCCCTTTCTTTTTATCTATCCCATCTTTTGGTTTTATGGCGTAAGGTACTTGAGAATTTAGTATTTTTGTCTTGCAGTCCTAAATTAAAAACATTTCCTATGGTCACTGAGTACTGACCGGTGTCTTTCAATCTACACCCATCCACACACATACATGCACACACACACACACATACACACACAGATACACACATACAGACACACACACACACACACACACACACACACACACACACACGTTAATACAGATATTTATTTTACTCACACACACACACATTGAAACTATAACTAGGCAAGAATAAAATTAAAATTAAAATAAGGTAAATAAAACAAATAAATAAAACAAAAAAAACAAAATAAAAACAAAACAAAAACAAATAAACAAATAAAATTAAAATAAACATTAAACCTCGAAAGTTATCAAAACTCCACATGTACACATATATATTAATATACGTATAAACGCCTACACCCGCGCATATATATACACACGCACATACACACATACATAGACATATAATGGTCACATATGGTTATAACATGTTTACATCTATACCTACATACGTAGTAGTATCGATACGCGGAATCTCAAAACCAGACATCCATGTACACACTTGGGTACCATATATCATGACTGTTATTATATTAAAACTAATATTAATCCCACTAATAATCATAATAATAATAATAATAATTCTTGTAATATTAATAATACTAATGACACCACCAATATCAATAATAATAACAATAATAAGACTGTACGATTGGAAACCCCAAAACCCGTGGACCCTAACTGGATACACGTCCCCACAAATCAACCCATATATATATATATATATATATATATATATATATATATATATATATATATACACACATACATATACATACATATATATATATATAGATATACACATATACATACACATACATATACACATACACACACACATATATATACACACACATATACATATATATACATACATACATACACACGTACACACATCTATATATATAAGCACACATACATATATACACGTATATACACATATACATACACACATACATATACACACATGCACACGCGCACCAGCATACACACAATACATACACACATTCAGACCATCCACAGGTGCAGACAACATCCCCATCCACTCGTGTCTCCATATCTCCACAGACGTATACGTGACTCCCACCCAGGTTACATTCTAACTTTATAAACGAAATAGGAAAATGTTTTTGTTTGAAATATCAGTTCTCGACAGTAATTCTTGGCCTGAAGACATAGTCCCCAAACGCGGGTGATTACAGAAACATGTATGCACATACGTAGCCATTAATGTTTGTATAAATAAATTTAATACACTTTTTAATATATACATATGCACATAAATTTATGAACAGTACATAGGGCCCGAGCAAAGCCGGGATGAACTGCTAGTATATGTATAAAAGTGAAATTGTGTGTGCATTTCCCTACTAAAGTACGCTGTAAATTTTCAGTCTACAGACTCGTGATTTGACATAATGGGTACTGAGATTCAGGAAAATCTTTTTAATTGGTTTCCGGACAGAAATTTGGCTGTCAAGGGGTCAAAGTTCAATGATTTGATCTTTGAAAACTCTACAAAATTCCTCCGCTAATTTTTTGTCTCAACACTTGAAATTTTATATGTAGGTTCCTTGAACATGGATCCAACTTACTAATGTAATTTGAGACCAAAACAATAAATTTAGACCAATTTTTGGTCTAAACATTTGAAATTTTACATAAAGTGTATTCACAAATAGGACAAGCTTTTTAATCGGTCTTTGACTGAAAACTTGCCTGCCAAGGGATCAATGTTCAAAAGATTTGACCTTTGCGGTCTCTAGCAGACTATTCAGTCAATTTTGGATCTTAACATTTGAAATTTTATATAAAGGGTATTCAGAGATGCAGTAAGATTTTTAATCAGTTTTTGGGCAAAAATTTGGCTGCCAAGAGGTCATAGTTGAAAGATTTAACCTTTGCAGACTCTACCAAACTCCTCTGTCAATTTTGGGTCTAAACGCTTGAAATGTTAGATGTAGGTTACCTAGTCAAAATTTTTAATATACAGCTGGGCAAACTTGAGTCCTTGTACCGGAAACATATCCAGTAAATAAAACGTTGTTTAGTAAATCGTTATTTTTTTGCATTTTTTTTTTTGCATTTTTTTTTTTGCATTTCCATACACCAGACATGGATATAAATATCACTAAAACATCCGCTGGGGCATAAGATTCATTTTGGTACCTTACTTGCCTGGGTGGGTTACCTGTAGGTTGATATAAACCGTGTCACACACACAAACAAACACACACACACACACACACACACACAAACACACACACACACACACACACACACACACACACACACACACGCACACACACACACACACACACATTAGGAAAATTTATAATAAGATATATACGTATGCACATAAAGTTATGAACTGTACATAGGTCCCAAGCAAAGCTGGGCAGAACTGCTAGTAAATATATATATATATATATATATATATATATATATATATATATATATATATATATATATATGATGAAAATAATGGAAATAGTATCCGACAAAATAGAGAAAATAAAAAGGAACAAACCGTACTATGTGTTCATCAACGTTTCGTCTTTATTTCGAGATAAAAAAAAATAAAGACGAAACGTTGATGAACACATAATACGGTTTGTTCCTTTTTATTCTCTCTCTCTCTCTCTCTCTCTCTCTCTCTCTCTCTCTATATATATATATATATATATATATATATATATATATATAGTAATTTCTAAAATATATATGGCGATTAAGCTACACTGAATATTTTGCGTTTCATCCAACTATAGGATTCGTCAGGCTTATGCGCATAAGCCTGACGAATCCTATAGTTGGATGAAACGCAGAATATTCAGTGTAGCTTAATCGCCATATATATTTTAGAAATTACTAACTAGCTCTACCTACGTATTGAGCACTTTTGAAGTAAATACTTAAAGTTTACGCATAAATCTATACTTTCGTATATTAAATTTATGTGAATAAATGAAGTAGTTATATATATATATATATATATATATATATATATATATATATATATATAAAAGTGAAAGTGTCTGTCTGTCTGTATGCATTTCCCTACGCAATAACTATGTCAATTTTGAGTCTACAGACTCGAAATTTGATATACAGCGTACTGAGATTTGTGAAAATCTTTTTAATCCATTTCCGGCCAGAAATTATGCTATTAAGGGGTCAAAGTTCAACGATTTGATCTTTGAGACCTCTACCAAACTCCTCTACCAATTTTTGGTATAAACAATTGAACTTTTAGATATAGGTTCCTTGGACATGGATCTAACTTAAAAACTTGATTTGAGCCCAAAACAATAAATTTTAAGTGGTCATGATAGGGGTCAAAGTTAAAAAAAATTGACTTCTGCGGTCTCTACCAAATCACTCAGACAATTTCTGATCTAAACATTTGAAATTTTACATAAAGGGTATTCAGAGATTAGGGCAAGCTTTTTAATCGGTTTGGGTCGAAAATTTGAGTTACCAATATATAAATGTATGTATGTATGTTTGCATATCTGCCTAAAACTTTCGACAGAGGCGACGGATTTTCACAAGATCAGTATTGTTTAGAAGTTCGACCTTTCAGGCGACAAATACCGAAAAGTTGGCTGAAAACATTAATTTCTTCACCCTCAACTGGGCACTTTTCTACAGGGAAATGCACTTTTTTCACCGATATTTTCGAAAGTTATCCGCTCTTTTCGATTGTCTAGCCTTAATTTAAACCTACGTCATTTCCGGTTTGACGGTGGTCGTAACAGCAAAGACGTCACATTTTTTCCCCGTTCTTTTCCTCCTTCGCGGTACGGGTTCGAGCCTGCCTTCCTACTACCACTTTTTTTTTTTTTTTTTGCTAAACACACACTTCCGAACACTCGGGCAACACAGGGCACCCATGCTAGTATATATATATATATATATATATATATATATATATATATATATATATATATATATATATATATATATATATATAAACTGTGTCAATCGTTTTATTGCAGATTAGTAAAATATCTACTAAATTTACACCACAAAAAATTTTAATTGTATCACCAAAAGACTGCTTTTCCCAAAATTTTATTCGAATTCATGCGATATTAACAAAGCATTTAATCAAGGAATTTTCACTGTCCATCGCTTTATTTCAACAATCTTAAAATACAATGTGTAATCATGAAAACTTTATTCCTATTACATTTTCTATCAAATAATAATAAACAAAAGCACATCAAATGTGCTAAGCCTCAAATAAATTAATTATTTATCGACATATCCGCCATTTTTTAAAATAACTTTAAACTACTTTTTGTCCTCTGAGGAAGTCAATTGCTTGATCTGAGAAGGAGGTATGGCTCTGATGACATGAACTATTTTTCTCCACAGGGCATCCGTTGAAGTAAATTGCTCTCTTCCCTCATAAACCCCTCTTTTCAATATTGATCAGAGATGTTCACTGGGGTTAAGGTCCGAAGAAAACTGTGGTCAGATCATAAGGGTTTCTCCAACGAAGCCCATAGAGTCAATGAAGGTTGCATTTGCCGTAGCAGAATGGAATGGTGCATTGTTTTGCATAAAAATCATCTGAAAACGACGTGACAATGGTAGGTCATCTAGCCATGGCGACAAATAATTATCTAAAAAGGCCGTGTACGCATTGCTAGTAAGCTTTACATCCTCTGGAACTCGGAATAGTCCAACCAACTTATCCCCAATGATTTCTGCCCCAAACATGATGCCTCCACCTCCTTGTTGGCGACGAACTCTGTAAGGGTTCGAAGTTCAGTTTCAATTGTTTAATAAAATATTTTATAGCATTATTTGATTTTCTAATATTTTCTAAGTTACAAAACAATGCTTTTCTCTTTCCACAAGATATAACCTGTTGAAGCTCGACCGAACACAAAGAATAAATAACTACAACACAAAAATAAAGTAGAACAGATATATTGAAAGCAAGAAAGTATATACAATAGTTACATAAAGTCCATTCGTATAGTCATGGGGAGGACGTCTCTGGAGAAGGTGTCGGCTGGGTGGTCGTTGACTCTCGATCTCGTGTCTCTCTGAGTCTCTCGTTGGGTCTCTGCCGTCTTTATGGTACCAACCATATTTATATAGTTGAAACTCCCTGTCTGCTAATTATGTACATCCTAAATAAACACCCTCTCCCAAGCCAGCCTTGGAGTCCCTTTTGGATTTCAAATGGCTTCATATATGGAATGATGATTATGGGGTATTTTCGTCGTAGATCCCATTTGCATACTTCATATGAATATGTCCATCAGTTTAATTGTTAATATCGTTTACGTTTTGAATTCATGTCCAATGGGTCCGTGAACTTTCGTTTCCTACCGGATATTCTCGATTCAGGAATATTTTGCGGAGGTTCTACTTGAAAAGTTTCATAAATTCATTTTATGGGATCTTCCTCCTCATCCGGTATACTCTCTTCATGCTCTTGTAAGTAACATTTTTTTAGTTGGTTCTGGTGCCTTTTTTTTTTTTTAGTATTTCCGCCCCTTTAATTATATAAATTAGGTCACCGATTCTCTTATTCACTATGCCTCGCTCGCAGAACGCAACATTGTTTTTGCAGCACCTCAAAAATATCTTCTATATGTATGACTAGCATTCTTTACTGTTTTGGCAAGAGTTTGTCAAACACTGACAACTTTTCTGACGAATATTAGTTCAGCTGGTGACAGGTTTCAGTGGTTTCTCTGGTTCGGCGTAATCCTGTACACTTGTAGGAACTGCTGAAGCGCCTTATCCGTCGAAACTCTTGAGGGTTTTTTCAGGGCGTGCTTTAAGGTGTCGACAAATCTTTCCGCGAGTCCGTTGGACCTCAGATGATACAGCGGCGTTTTTATGTGGTTAATTTGGTAAAACCCATAGAAATCCTTAAACTCTTCAGAAGTGAATTGCGTTCCATTGTCACTCACAATACACTCTGGCACACCGAACCGAGCAAATAGTTTATGTAGAAAGGTTGTTGTGATATTGGTCGTAGGCGTCTTGCAGTGTAGCACTTCTGTCCATTTTTTTAAAACTATCTACCACTATTAAGTAGTAATATTCTTCGATTAGACCAGCGAAATCGATTTGTAATCTTGTCCACGTATGATCCGTCTTGGGCAATGATTTGTGTGTTATGGGTGGTGATTTTGCTGCTAACGCACACTCTTTACATCGATGAACCATGTTTGCGATATCCACATTTATGCGTTTCCAATATAGAAAACTCCGCATTAAACCTTTTGTTCTATTGATACCTGGTTGGCCCATGTGAAAGTCCCGCAGTATTCTTTTCTGCAACCTTTTCGGAACTAATATTTTCTCACTTTATAATAAAACTCCGTCATATAATGAATAGATCTCTTGCACTTTTGATCCTTTGTTACAATTTTGTTTTTTATGTCTAAAATAAAATCATCATTTTTAGCTTCCTTGTTTATTTCATTTAGTGTAACTGGCAGTTCTCTTACAATGTTGTTTATCATGCTTTTCACCTCATAATCTGCTCTGATAGTTGCAATAATTGATTCTTTGAATTTTTCTTCTTGAACCGGTATGAGTCTTGATAAACTGTCCGCATGATTTATCTTTTTAGATGATAGATGTTTTATGTGAAAGTTATAATTGAGAAGAATGGTACCAACAGTCGATTTCCTGTATAAACGGGTAAACCTTTCTTCGACCTAAAGATTGTGATCAGAGGTTTATTATTCGTTTCTAGCATAAAGTGCCTGCGGTAGATGTATCTATGAAATTATGTTATGGCGAAAATGATACTCAGCGCGTCTTTCTCGATTTATAAATTACTTTTCTCTGCTGGAAGTAGTGTTCTAAAGGCGTTTGCAATTGGTTTTCTTGAACCATCTGGCATTATGTGTTGGATACACGCTCTCCTACATCATATGAACTGGCGTCACTTGCCACTACAATATCCAGTTTTGGATTGTAATGGGTTGAAAAGAGGTTGGATGTAAGCATTTTCTTGATTTCCTCAAAGGCTATCTGGCACTCTACTGCCCATTCCCATGCCTTGCCTTGTTTCAATAGTTCATTCAACGGAGCTCTTAGAGTGTGCATTCCTTTAATGAACACTTGATAGTAATCAGCGAACCCGAGAAAACTTTGTAGCGTCGCCACGTTAGTGGGCGCTGACATGTTTCTAATTGCAATGGACCTGTCCGGATCTGGATGTCTGCCATTTTTGTTGATTATGTATCCTAAATATTTAATTTCCTCCAAACCAAATTCGCACTTTGACTCTTTGACTTTAAACCCAAGCCCTGAATTTTTTTGAATACTTGAATGAGATGCTCTAGATGTTCGACGACTGTTGTGCTACTTACTATGACATCGTCTATGTAGGCGCACGCAAAGTCCAAATCATTCAACATGACGTCCATAGCTTGTTGGAAAATGGCAGGTGTCACTTTAATACCAAACGGAAACCTGTTGAATTTGAATAATCTTCTATGAGTGTTTATCCCTAGTAACTTCGAACATTCCTCTTCGACGGGAATTTGGAGATAGGTGTCCGATAAGTCGATTTTTGAAAATATATTTTTTAACGATCCCGTTTAGTTTCATGGGACGTACAACATCGCCTTCCAAGTTAATTTTCTTGCCAGTTACCGTACGACCGAGTTTCGTTGACTTAATTATCGTAGGTATATTTAAAAATTTCCATGTTTTATAGTTCATTATTGTCAGGTCTAATCCTGAATCGAGCAGAAATTTGATATTTTTTAAAAATATTTTAGTTTAACATATTTCCTCAAATCTCTATCCGATTTGATATTCGAACTTATTTATCTAATTCGGCTATTGAATTTTTTTTGTTTTGCAACACGAAGTTTTGTGTCCATTCTTGTTGCAAACGAAACATTTCTTATTTCTAAATGGGCAATTTATTTCCCAGTGTCTTTCGTTGCAACGGCTGCAATTATATCGTGGGACATTTTGTTCATCCTCGTTCTTTTTATTTAATTTTTCTTGTCTATTTTTATAATACGCCGATATTTTACACCAATTTCTGGTTGATGGGCACTTTGAGTTTTTTTTTAAATTTTTTAAATATAAGCAATGCCAATTTCTTCGATTTTTCGAGACTCTTTCTTGCTCGCTGCCAATCTTTTGGTAATTTCTTCAAGGTAAGGTTCTGTTCAGATTCGAGTTTAGACAAAACTTTATGTCTTATTTCGGAACTCTTACTTGATACTAGTCCTTGAGCAAAAATTAAGCACTTGAAACCCTCAACCGTAATCTTTGCCAATCTGAAGTTATCACAATGTCTATTTAATATAGATGCATATGTTGAGTAATTCTGATCATCAGATTCATGCAGAACCATCGCTTATGCCGAAGCGACATAATCGGTTCAAACAGCTCCTTTAGCAATTTAACTGTCTCCGAGAATTCCAACTCATTTGTTTTCCTCAGTAGAATAAAATCTACAAATTTGCTATGTTTCGTTGTACCTAGTTTTCTTAGTAATAGACTAACTTTTCTTGAGTTCGACCAGCTTTCAGTCTGCGTAGAAAATATCCCCATAAAGTTTATAATACGATTCAAATGTTTTCTCTTCGTCTGGTACGTATTTGAAAATTTCCAGCGGATTAAATATAGTGTTATTAGAATATGAAGAATTTCTAAATGCTTGTTCTGCATTTCTTCAGACCTTTACATTGCTTCTTTGTGTAATTCGGTTTGTAATCCCCTTTGTTCTTTTTGGAATTTTTAATGATATTTCCCGTTCTCTAATTGATGGAGTGTGAGCCGTTCATCCTGTTTTTCTAGTCTTTAATCTTGTTTCTCTTGAAATTTTTGCTGTCTTTCATCTTGTTTTTGCAACAATAAAGCAATTTGTTCATTTTGTTTCTCTTGGTATTTTTGCTGTTGTCCCCTTATTAATAGAGCCAACTGTTCATTTTGACGCTGTTGACTTTCTTGCTGTGATTTGAATAATTGGGCTATCACTTTGGAGAACTCTTCCATGTTTAGATACTAATGTATATACAACAATGAATATATTTTTAATTTGTGTAAGCCACAAATATAAGATAAGTTGAAAAAAAAAATTGAACCAACTTACGTCTTTTTTATTTCACGACTTGCTTTTGACATCCGTCAGTCCGTGATGATGAAGTTTTGATATTCTTTTGTATTTTGTGAACAGAGTTTGTCGATGGATTTTTTTTTTACTCTCTGAAAGTATGGAGTATTTCACTTGCAACACACACACACACACACACACACACACACACACACACACACACACACACACACACACACACACACACACACAACAAAAAAAACAAAAAAACAAACAAACAAAAAACAAGCAAAAAACGATTTTTGTAACTTTTTTTAGAAATTGTTCATTATTCGTTCTCTCTTCTTTTTCACTTCTGTTCGCGTATTTTAATGAGAACTTACGATTTTGATTTATTATTAGAGGTAAATTGGTCACCATAAAATTGCACAAACAAAAAATATTTTTTTAAACTTCGTTACATTTTCAAAGTTGATACAGTGTATTTGTGCGTATTTTAATTCAATGTATGTTTTAGTAGTAGAACCTAATATAAGGTATATCGCTGCCGATAACATTTTTTTTTTTCAATTTAAAGTCACTGCAGTTGTTGGTGTAACGACATATTTTAATTTTTTCTGAGTAAAAATTCCTTAATGCTTAGTCGTCTTTTAACGACTTTTAAATATCATAAAGTTCTGAATCCTTAGTCGCCGTTGTTGAAGCTCGACTGCACACATTGAATAACTACAACACAAAAATAAAATAGAACAGATATATTGAAAGCAAGAAAGTATATACAATAGTTACATAGAGTCCATTGGTATAGTCATGGGGAGACCGTCCCTGGTGAAGGTGTCGGCTGGTTGGTCGTCGACTCTCCATCTCGTGTCTCTCTGAGTCTCTCGCTGAGTCTCTCGTTGGGTCTCTCTCGTCTTTACGGTACCAACCATATTTATATAGTTGACACACTCCCTGTATGTTAATTAGGTAGATCCTAACACAACATAACCCTTCAGAGTTAATACCACCCGAAAAATGAACAGTAAAAGAATAAAAAATAAGAAAATAAATACAGCCCTCTTTTGAAAAGTCTCAGAAAAAATTGATTTTAATCATTTAATGAAATATTTCATAACATTATTTGCTTTTCTAGTCTAATATATACACGGCTATATGTCTGTCTGTCGGTCTGTCTGTCTTTCGGTCTGTTTTTCTGTCGGTTTGTCCGTGTGCTTTTCGGTCTGTTTGTCTCCATATTTTCAAACTCTATCTCCTTCTAAACTAAAAGTTGCAAAGCGCCTCTAGGGGCCTCAAATGATTGGATTTATTTTTTTACGGATGTTTTATGAGTCTCTAACCGGTTAAAATTGTTTTTAAGGGGTTAAAAATTGGTTAAAATTGCTTTTAAGGGATTAGAAATTGGTTAAAATTGTTTTTAAGGGGTTAAAAATTGGTTAAAATTGAAAAAAAATCGTTGAACATTTTGTACATTCATCTTAGTTTATTTTTAATTTTTAAGCAGTTTATATGTGTATCACGTTAGTACAGTGGTAATGTCAGCAGCTTTAAATGCTACATTTTTGCTTTCGATTCAAACTGATGGTATCTATATACTTTTTTTTACTTTTGAAATCACGACTCTATAATAATATATACGAAATCTGGACAAATTAAAATATTATATTTAAGCGTATTTTATGCCCAGGGCAAAGTCTAGCGCCCCCATCGCTAGTGTATATATATATATATATATATATATATATATATATATATATATATATATATATATATATATATATATATATATATATATATATGTACTAGCAAAAGTACCCGTCGTTCACTGGGTTCAAAAACAGCCTACAGAAAATGGACTCTGATTTATGAAAGTATGATAGGTTATGAAAAGGAAGGGTTGTAAAGAGATAGCTTCGAATTTGGGGCTTTCAAAACCAAAGCAAAATATGATGAAAGTAAAAATAAAATAGATAAACCCCATAATTTATTATACTATACCTGTTCACACTGAAACACTTATCACAATATTTTGTGGATCAATATTAAAAAATCTTGTTAAACTTTGTGACATATTTCCAATCTGTGGAGGTCAGGCGCGAACGAACACCCCATAATTGATTATACCATATTTCTTCAAACTGAAACATAATTATCAAAGTATACTTACGCAGATAGATATGAAAATTCTTTATTTGTTTGTGCTTATTTCCATTCTATGGAGGCCAGGCGTCAACGCAAACCCCACAATTTTATTATACCATCCCAATTTAAGTTAAAATATACTTATCAAAGTATTATTATGTACATCTATATCAAAAACACTTGTAAACGTTTTTTTTTTAATTTTTAAATCTTTTATTTCCATACTTTGTGGACCAGGCGCGTACGCAGACCCCACACTTTGAATGAATCATCATTATGCCAGATCAAACATACTGTGTCTCGATACATCTTCTATCATTATATGTGATCAGTTTTCTATAATAGTCAACTATATAGGAGCCTATTCGTGACCAGACATACACACAGACGTTCAGCTTTATATATATATATATATATATATATATATATATATATATATATATATATATTAAAGAGACGAATATTGGCTGAAGAGAGCTTGATAAGGATACCTTAAACGGTCCTTATTATCGGGCTTGAAACCGACGGTAAAAAAGCCAATGATTTGTCTCATCTGACAACTTTCTGTACACAAAATATAAATACGCTCTTACATTTCGGATTTTCCTTTTAATTGAGCACTCTGCTGGATTTCTTTTTCCAAAAAAACTAATCATATATATATATGATTAGTTATCTTATATATACATATATATATATATATAGGTATCTTATATATACATATATATATATATATATATATACATATATATATATATATATGTATGTATATATAAGATGCCTGCTTGTTGGATATGAAATAGTGTCCGTCTTTCTAATTTTGAGTTGGAAGTTTTTCATCCTTCCTAATCCTTCAAATGATGGTAGGTGATTCTCGAGCATTTCTTTTTGGAATATGTTTTTTTTAGTAATTGATTCCACCTGTGGAGTGGTAATAAACCCTAGTTCGATGCTAGACCGCTTGCTTAATATGTTACCACTTTAGTATGCTTTTGTAAGAAATATTTTGCGGGCTATTCTTTTGAGACCATTTATTAGCGTTGCAAAAAATTGTCCCTTTAGTGGTATTGGAATAGTCCCATAGTTTTTTGGTGTACAACTTGTTTTTTGGTTGTAATTTAAGGGTTCCTTTAAATATTTTGCTGTCGATGAGGTTGATGTCTGCTCCAGAAACTATCAATATTCTGATTGGTACTTCGTTGATGTGGACGATTTCGCTGCTTGCTGAACTGATAGGTTTTACCTGAAAATCCCACGCCTGGTCTATCCGATTTTGGTTTCGTTGATACGGGTTGGACGTAGTTGTGTTCGTCTGACATGTTTGTTGTTCCTTTACTGTTGTTCTTTTCTTTCACGCATGTTTTTTTTCGAAGTGAGTCATTACTTCGAAGTAATTACATTTCTTCCCAAACGCTGGAATTTTGTTTGATCGTGTATGTGGTTCGAGTGGTTCGAGAGTAGACAACACGTTGTGGATGCGTTATCGGCAGTTCTCGTTACTCTCGCTTTTCCTTATTTGTCCCTCAGTCATCATTTTTTTCAATGAGTGGTTTTTCTGACAAACGGAAAACAAGTTTGTACTTACGAGTTTAAATGATGTGAACGAAGCCAATTCAAGGTTAGTTCTGTCCGGCAACAAACAATTAACGGATACTCAAATTTAACAGCTAAATCTGACCCCCAAGATCGCCATGGGCATTGAATATGTGCCTACATTAAGGATGGCTTCCCGTGTGGCAGGGATATCTCTAGAGAAGATCCTAATTTACCCTATATGTGCTTCAGGGTTGCACTTGCTAACACCACTGCATTTATATTTGCCCTCTATAGGCCCCACAACAGCGGAGTTACTATCTTTAAGAGCATATCTGAGAAAATAGACCACATACTGTCTTCACATCCCTCGGCTAACATCCACATCTGTGGTGACTTCAACGTCCATAACGTGGAATGGCTGACCCATTCAAATAAGACAGATGATGAGGGGAGGTTTTGTCATGATTTTGCCATTGCTTATGATCTCACTCAGATTGTTCGCGAACCCACCCGTGTGCCCGATACACCCGGTCAATATGCAAGCCTCTTAGACCTTTTTCTCTCAACTTCCCCTGAGCTATGTTCATATTCCGTTCTTTCTCCTCTAGGATCCTCCGACCACTCCGTCGTATCAGTTAAGATAAAAACGAAATGTAAGAAGCCCCCAGACGTACCCCTCCACCGTACTGTATACCGATACTTTATGGCTGACTGGTATAGCTTCCGTACATTCATATCTGATTTACCTCTGCACTCCATGTTTAAAAAGGAAGTGTCCTCTATAGTATCAGATCTGACCGAATGGTTAATTGCAGGCATAGACCAATTCATACCATCTAAAAGATTCCAACAAAAACCTAACAGCCAGCCATGGTTCTCCCCAGAATGTGCTGCTGCTATCGCGCACAGAAATCACTTTTTCCATAGCTACCAACGTAATAGATGCACTGAGACTAAAGCAGCTTTTAGGTCTGCCAGCAACCACTGTAAAAGAGTAATAAAAAATGCAAGAGAGCTATATGCCCAGTCTGTTAAATCCAAGGTAGCTGATCAGCGGCTTGGATCCCACCAGTTTTGGCAAATAACAAATAGGATCCTGAACAGAAGTGTGCGTTCTATCCCAACCATTATCAATGGACCAGAGGTCATCTCGTCAGCGTCAGACAAGGCCAAACTATTTGCAAAGAACTTTGCAGCTAATTCTACCCTATGCGACGAAGGCCATCAACTCCCCATATTTCCTCCTATAACACAGAACAAGCTAGGTAACATACAAATATCCGTGCATGAGGTCGCCAAGCTAATAAAGAACCTAGATTCCAGTAAAGCAACTGGCCCTGATAGCATCCCAATTATAGTGTTAAAAAAGCTTCAACCAGAACTTGCTCCCATACTTACGAAACTATTTAAGCGCTGCCTTAAGGAGAAGTGCTTTCCGACTCCCTGGAAGACCTAATCAGTTTGCCCTGTATTTAAGAATTCAGGTGATAAGTCATCTCCCTCTCAATACAGACCTATAAGTCTCCTGTGTGTTATGAGTAACTTGCTGGAATCCATATTAAATAGAGAAATAGTCAACCACCTCAGCAGGAATAACCTTCTTAGTGACACACAATATGGTTTCCGCTCTGCAAGATCTACCGCAGATGTGCTGACGGTTATATCCCACAGGATTAGTGAATCTCTTGACAAAGGCTTCCTCTCTAGGGCAATTGCTCTCGACATATCAAAGGCCTTCGACAAGGTATGGCATAAGGGTCTACTTCACAAGATTTCCAGCTACGGTATAACTGGAAATGTTTTCTCAATCATTAAATCATTTCTCTCCGATAGGCTCATAAGAGTAGTGGTAGATGGACAAAAATCGGAGGCCTGCAATATAAATGCTGGAGTCCCTCAGGGGTCAATCCTGGGCCCAACTCTCTTCCTGATCTACATCAATGACCTCCCTAAACACATACTTAAATCATTCGTTGACATCTATGCTGATGACACGACCATCTCTCTGATTCTTTCTCCTCTGATCTCGAGCGCGTGGTTCAGTGGGGGAAGACGTGGCTGGTTACCTTTAATGCATCCCAAACCAAACTCCTATCCTTACATCATCAACGCTCTGATCCCCATCTGGCATCAATTGTGATGGATGGCTTTCGTCTGGGTGAGGCCCCATGGTTTGACCTTTACTCCTGATCTGAAATGGAACACGTACATCAAGTCTGTTGCCAAGGTCGCTGGAAAGATGGTGGGATCCTTCTACCGCTCCAGAAGATATCTCACTACGGATGCAATTCTCTATCTATATAAAAGCCAAGTACGTCCAAGGATGGAATACTGTTGCCATATCTGGGCAGGAGCTGTTAAAAACAGCCTATCCTGCCTTGAGTACAAAGTAGACTTCGTGCCTTAGTGGGGGATGCCCTTTCCTCTACCCTGAAACCTCTCTCCCACAGAAGAGACGTTGCGAGACTGTCCTTGTTTTATCGTTATTTCCATGGCAGATGCTCGTCTGAACTCCAATCTCTGGTCCCCCCTCGCCAATCTTTCACAAAAAACACCCGTCTAGCTGAATCCACTGTGAAAAATTTTCCCCACTCTATATCTGTGCCTAAATCAAAACGCAGATTCCATGAACAAAGCTTCTTTCTTAGAACTGCACGCCTGTGGAACTCTGCTCCGTCTGCCTGCTTCCCTCCGGACTACAACTTGGTTGTCTTCAAGTCCAATGTTAACAAATTCCTAATGAACCACCCCCTTAAGTAAACATTTCATCAAATCTCCTCACTAACGTAATGTACTTGTAATAACCCTTATCCCTGAGTGGCTTCCGGGCCTTGATAAGTGGTGATCACTGTGTAAAAAACAAAAAACAAAAAAAAACAAAAAAAAACAAAGAAGAATGCTAACTTCTAATAAGGTTTAAATGTTTTTATTATTATTATTATTATTATTATTATTATTAGTAGTAGTAGTAGTAGTAGTAGTAGTAGTAGTAGTAGTAGTAGTAGTAGTAATATTCATATCTGATACGTAATCCCTGTGTGTCACATTACAAATCCACGCATTAATATGGGAGTGGAGACTATTTTCAAATATCCTTCTAAATTGGAAATGGAGCAATGTTAAAAAAAAATAATATCTACTTGAATAAGCGTCTGATTTCACTTCTAATATTTGATGCCATTTTTCTGGGTTACAATCTCACACTAGATAAGTGTTTTTTTTTTTTTGGCTATAGTGTTCCAGTTAATTTTATATATATAAAATATATACAAATATAAATATTACATATAATATATATGCATATATATGTATATATATGCATATATATATGTATATATATGTATATATATATATACATATATGTATATACTGCAATTAGGAAGGGAAAACTTTTATGATTCATGATTAAAAGTAAATCTGTATATATATAAATATATATATATATTCCTTTAATCTTCTCTCCAAAAAGGAGTGAAAAAAGGGAAGGAACAGGAGAGGAAAGAAAGAGAAATGGGGAGCCAGCTGACTGGTTTCGACCTCGCTTCTCAAAGCTGTATCGAGGGAATTTTTAAGAACAATCATGAATCATAAACGTCTTCCCTTCCTAATTGCAATATTAAAGTTTTGTATCCCTAAAACATTATGAAATATGTATATATATGTATATATATATATATATATATATATATATATGTATATATAAGTATATATATATGCATATATATGTATATATATGTATATATATACGTATATATATACATATATATATACATATATATATATTTATATATATGCATATATATGTATATATATGTATATATATACATATATATATACATATATGCGTATATGTATATATATGTATATATATACATATATATATATGTGTATATGTATATATATGTATATGTATATATATGTATATGTATATATATATACATATATATATATGTGTATATGTATATATATATGTATATATATATATGTATATATATGTATATATATATACATATTCATATATGTGTATATGTATGTATATATATATATATGTATATATATGTATATATATATATATATATATATATATATATATAGTGTTATAATGGAATAATTCCAGGAGGAAATCCGGGTATGAGAGCTCAATGTGGTAAACAGAGCAATAACATAAAAATATAACACGGAAATTACGTAATTGTCGATGCAATAATTTATTTCAACCTTATGGTATTTTCAAGCATCTAAACTCGACAATTACATTTTTGATACTGAAATAAAGAAAGAAAAAGAATCGGGCCCCGATCGTCAAAAACCAGAGGGGGTGGTAGTAGCAATCCACTATATATATATATATATATATATATATATATATATATATATATATATATATATATATATATAATAGGCGGAAGTTTCTCAAGAGCTCTTTCGGCTATCATCTCATCAGGAGAAAATCGATAGCGTAAAAATAATATTATGTCGAAAATAAAGAGTTCTAATGGGGAACTATTGAATGTGTCAAAAGTGCGGGGACACTAAAATTAAGTTTATTAACGTTTAAAAAACAGTTAAAATGTTGGCACAACGATGGGAAGAAGAAAAAAGGACAGGAAACCCTTCACTACGGACCAGAGATAATGACGATTACTAATATACACCTCTAGCTTCTCCGTGAACTTATTAATATCGTCTCGTATAAACGCCCGTTCCATGGACAAACTAGGTTTCACCCTAGATGCAGCAATGCGTTTACTGATATAAAGTTGGGCCACATCTTGTTCCAGACAAGAACGCAAAAAAACTATGGAGAGGTTGGTAAATCTAATTCTACTCCTTAATCGAATAATATTATTACAAGCGTCAATTTGGTGTTGACTGTACCTCTTCCGAAGACATTTAAATAAATGTTTGGAGGTACAGAATTTATATACAGTTTTAAATAGAATAGGCGGAAGTTTCTCAAGAGCTCTTTCGGCTATCATCTCATCAGGAGAAAATCGATAGCGTAAACATAATATTATGTCGAAAATAAAGAGTTCTAATGGGGAACTATTTAATGTGCCAAAAGTACAGGGACACTAAAATTAAGTTTATTAACGTTTAAAAAACGTTTAAAATATTGGCACAACGAGGGTAAGAAAAAACAAAGCGGGAGAAAAGGATTCAAAGTTCCCCAAATAGAAAGAATGCTTTTGAGGTTTCCTTTTACCGGCACAAAGGTGGTTTACGCACCGCAACAGAGACAGACACCAAAATCTTTAAATGGTTTCTGGAGTCCGCTCTATGTAGCACCTCGAACCATTCTATTTATATCTATCGGCACAGCACGGGTTGTCAACCACATGCTGGCCAATAGCAGAGTCCAAGGCTGCAGAAGGACGGAGACTACCAGACCCCATCCTCCCTTGTCTGATCTTCGATGGAACATGCTTCTTTATACGAGTCAAAAGATGCAAGGATGTTCGCCCAACATAACCTATATATATATATATATATATATATATATATATATATATATATATATATATATATATATATATAATAGAAAATGTACATTTATATTTTGACACATATACTTTCTAACACATTTTTTAGATGATGATTTTATCAAGTTCTTATTACATAATGGACAAAGGATGTGGCAGTGAGAGAAGGGTACAAAGTCGGAGCACTCCATCTGAAGCTAAGCCTATGTCTCTTTGGACTTGTGGGCCGGCACTGAGTCCTGCTGCCACACTCATGGTCTGTCAGCGACCACCTGATTGCACCAGGAAATCACCACACTCTTCAGCACATCCAGGTACAACTGAGGTCATGTCAAGTTTGGCAACGTGACGCATGTCATTCAACGTGCTTTATGAGCACATGTTTAATCATGCGATGACGTGACAAGTTCTCAATATAGGTAGAGTTTTTAGATGCAGTCTGGGAGTCTGGGAGAAGTGTCGGAGAGAAGCAGAGAGGTTCAGACTGATTCTCCGTTAGAATCAAGACACCCTCTAGAAGTGAGAGGGTTTTAGAAATAACCATGTAAAGAAACTTTGAATTCCTCAAGCGGTCATGAAATAAAGGACGTAATCATCTTTGTGTATCTGCGTCTTCGTGTTGTGATTCAACAGAAAAGGTATTGTCCATTTATGTCATAAGAACTTGATAAAATCATCATCTAAAAAAAAATGTGTTAGAAAGTATATGTGTCAAAGTATAAATGTTATAGAGACACTCCCGTTCACAGATCTGTCAAAAGTATCGGTCTATCTATCTATATATTAAATCTGCCTCTCACTGTGTAGTAACATGTACATTGTCTATTATATATATATATATATATATATATATATATATATATATATATATATATATATATATATATACAGAAATGTCTCTCTCGTTATATATGCATGTTTGTGTCTCCAATATGCTATCACACATGAACCTCTAAGACACTACTAAGACCCTCACAAATATGAACAACAACAAATATATAAGTCGTCATCTAAATAAGAAGTATATAATATATATAAATATGTGATGCCCTTTCAAAAATAACAGCAGTGTGCAATATATATATATATGTATATATATATGTATATATGTATATATATGTATATATATGTATATGTGTATATATATGTTTATATATATATGTATATATGTATATATATGAATATATGTATATGTATATATATGCATATGTATATTGAGAACTTGTCACGTCATCGCATGATTAAACATGTGCTCATAAAGCACGTTGAATGACATGCGTCACGTTGCCAAACTTGACATGACCCCAAGTGTACCAGGATGTGCTGAAGAGTGTGGTAATATGTATATGTATATATATAAATATATGTATATATGTATATATATACATATATATGTATATATATATACATATATAATCAATATGCGCATATGAGCCCTTATAATCGTCTCGTTGGGGGCAGGGGCGTCGATGTCTGTATGTATCTGTGTATGAGCGCATCCATGCCTACGCATGCGTACCCAATTTTTTGCACCTTAAAGAAAATTTGACGTAAGCGAGAGCAACGCGGGTGTCTACGCATGCAGGCGCACATATGTGCATATATTTGTACGCCAGGGCGGGGATGTATGTGTACATGTGACCGTTTCTTTTAAGTATATATGTGTGTACGTGCGCATGCGTGTACCTGTCTCCGCGACCGCTAGCTAACCCTCTCCAAACAAGTAACAACAAAATAAAAAATAAAAATAAATAAATCGAATCATAGCCCCCCCCCCGCCTCTAAACATAAGAGAACACCCAACAGTTCAAGTCATACTTACCAAGAAATCATCTCACCAACGAGACGCATAAAAACTTTTATATAAAGACTCGAATTTTAAAGTAACCCCCTCCTCCAACCCTCACATATTCCCCTTCCCCTCCATGTATCCCTATGCCCTCAGCCACACCAGAAATTAATTTCCCAGACCCTCCCCCACAAGTTCCTTAAACCCCAAAACTAAAACGTTACTGACATACCAAGCGCCCCCTCCCACCTTCCCCCCTTGTTCCCTTCCTCTCTTTCTTCCGCCCTCCTCGCACCCCCATCTGACCTCATTCACTCTTTCACTCTTTCATCCCCAAATAGCGAACATTTCTGTAAAAGTCTGAGGAAACTACAGACGGCCAAAATAACAGCCGAGTAGCTGAAACAATAATGTAACTTAACAGAAGGATACGGTAATAAAAAATAAATCGCCTATGTATATGAATATATATATATATATGTATATGTATATATATATATGTATATGTATACATATATGTATATGTATATATGTATATGTATATATATGTATATATATGCACACATGTATATATATATATGTATATATAAGTATATATATATGTATATATATGTATATATATATGTATATTTATATATATATGTTTATATATGTATATATAAGTATATATATATATATGTATATATGTATATATATGTGTATATGTATATATATGTATATATGTATATATATGTATATATATGTATATATATATGTATATATATGTGTATATATACGTATATATATGTTTATATATATGTTTATATGCATGTATATATATGTATATATGTATATATATTCATATGTGTATATATAGAGATATGTATATATGCATATATATGTATATATATATATATATATATATATATATATATATATATATACATACATATATATATATATATGTGGGTGGAAGTCACTTTTTTCAATGATATTTCTTTTTGTATAGTAATCCTTTTCGTTAAATCTAACAACAGAGCATACATAATAACAATATAGCTATATTCAAAGATCCCAGGTTTGATTCATCTTAACAATCAGTCTTTTTATGTATCAAAATTTCGGTATATTCTACAGACTTGTTTCGTTTACGTAAATCAATCAATATATTTATGCTAATATTAAATTTCTCCTTACGTATACTCATAAGAAAAAATAAATTTTCTTAGACAGAATGAAGCAAGAGTATGTGTGGTGTGCCCTTATGAAAGGAGCGGTAAGAACGACGCGAACAACAGGGGTAAAGCAGAAAGTATATATTGTACCAAAAATGTAAATACAAAGAAATGTTGTCGGTATTTCCGACTTTTTGTCATACAGTCTGAAGTCTCGCGTTAAATCACGATAATTCACTACAAGAGTATCAGCCTCATGGTTTATACAAAGGTTAGCAGAGTCTATTATGCCTGAATGGGTAAGTCTCCATAACATCTCCCTCCCAAGTCTTTTACTCTAAAGGTATGCTTAGTACCTTTTTTTTTTTTTTTATTAATCAATGGTGGATCCGTGATTTCCTTTTCTTTCCTGATTGGCGTCGTTCTGGTTCTGCTTGGGCTGTTTTATATCTAAAGTGTCGTATATCATCTCAATGACCTCTTCTTCGTGAGATCCATAGTTTAGATCTTTCAACCGACGCTTTCTTATCTGAGTGCGGTGCTTTTATGTGTAAATTTAGGATCTTGAATAATTTATACCATATTTTCAAATCATGTTTTCTATTGTGCTCAGTTCCCAGAAAGACGTGTTATTTTCGTAAGTCTTACAGAAAACATTTTCTCCTGTTACGTATTGTTTCTTAGGTGCAACAGAAGTCTTTAATTTTGTTTTGGTAATTTTTTCGAAGACGGGTCTTAATTTTCGGACATAACGATAAATTTTCTTCCTAAAGAAGCAGCGCTTTATTTTAAAACTTTCATTAAAAAAAAAATAATCCAGGTAACTTGATTATATAGTAGAGCTAACATCTATTCAATGTAGCCGCCTTCAGCCTCAATCACCGCCTCGATACAGGTCCGGAACTGGGAGCATGCTTTTTCTACAAGTGCCGGTGGGAGCTCGGTAAATAATCAGTGGATGGCAACGATCAGGCTGGCTTTGGTGTTGTGAGAGGTCATGTTGGTGATGTTCTCGATGTATGACCAAACGAAGTAGTCCAGCGGGTTCAGATCGAGGAAGGATGTGGCAGTGAGAGAAGAGTACAAAGTCGGAGCGCTCCTTCTGAAGCTAAGCCTGGGTCTCTTTGGACTTGTGGGCCGGCACTGAGTCCTGCTGCCACGCTCAGGGTCTATCAGCAGCCACCTGATTGCACCAGAAGATCACCACACTCTTTAGCACATCCAAGTACATTTTGGTATTGATTTTTTTTTTTACATAGGCGTTACCACTTATCAAGGCCGATAGGCCACTGAAGAATAAGGGTTAAAGAGTGTACAGTAGTCAAAAGGACAATATAGTAATCAATAGTAATGGAAGTTCGGTAAATTTGTTAACTTAAGTGGAACGGCTTATCAGAAACTTGTTCACGTTGGACTTGAAGACAACCATATTATAGACAGATGGAAAGCAGGAAAACGGAAGACAATTCCACAGGCGTGCAGTTCCAAGAAAGAAGCTTTGATCATGGAATCTATGTTTAGGTTTAGACACAGATAAAGAGTGGGGGCGATTATTGATAGTGTTTTCAGCAAGACGAGTGTTTCTTGTGAAAGTTTAGCGAGGGGGGCCATAGATTGAAGCTCAGTCGAACACTTTTCATGAAAATAACGATAAAGCAAAGACAAACTCACAACATCTCTTCTGTGAGATAAAGGTTGCAGCGAAGAGAAAAAGACATCTCCCACCAGGCCACAAAGTCTATTTTGAACCCTATTAAGGCAGGACAAGCCTTTTCTAGCAGCTCCTGCCCATATGTGGCAACAGTATTCCATCTTTGGACGTATCTGGCTCATATAGATAGAGAATTGCGTCAGCAGTGAGATATCTACTGGATCGATAGAAGGATCCGACCATTTTTCCAGTGGCCTTGGCAACAGATTTGATGTACGTATTCCATTTAAGATCAGGAGTAAAAGACAAGCCCAGAAGCCTGTCCAAACTTAAGGCTTCCCCAAGACGAGACCCATTCATTACTATTGATGCCAGATGGGGATCAGAACGTTGATGATGTTAAGATAGAAGCTTGGTTTTAGATGCATTAAAAGTAACCAGCCACTCTTTTCCCCATTGCACAATGTGATCAAGATCAGAAAAGAGAGAATCGGAGAGAACTTGGTCGTTTACTGTCTTAGATGTACTACCATAGATGGTAGTGTCATCAGCAAAAATGTCTACGAATGATGTAAGGATGTGATTTGGAAGATCATTAATGTAGATCAGGAAAAGAGTTGGGCCCAGGATGAACCCCTGAAGGACTCCAGTATTAATATTGTGAGCGTCTGATTTTTGCCCATCAACTACTACTCATATGAACGTATCAGAGAAAAATGATTTAATAATTGAGAAGACATTTCCAGCTATATCATAGCTGGAGATCTTGTGAAGTAAACCTTTATGCCATACTCTATCAAAGGCTTTTGATATGTCAAGAGCAATTGCCCTAGAAAGGTTGACTCCGTCGAGAGATTCGCTAATCCTATGAGATATAACTGTAAGCACATCTGCTGTAGATCTAGCAGAACGGAAACCATACTGTGTGTCACTAAGAAGGTTATTTTTGCTGAGATGGTTGATTACTTCTCTATTTAACACAGATTCCAGCAACTTACTCATGACGCATAGGAGACTTATTGGCCTGTACTAAGAGGGGGGATGAGCGATCACCTGAATTCTTAAATTCAGGGCATACTGATAAGATTTCCCAGGGTGATGGGAAGCAATTCTCCTTAAGACAACATTTAAACAGTTTTGTAAGTATGGGCGCTAGTTCTGGTTGAAGTGTTTTGAGTACTATAATTGGAATACCGTCAGGGCCAGTTGCTTTACTGGAATCAAGGTTTTTGATTAGCTTGGCAACATCACGTACAGATATTTTTATATCACATAGTGTTTTCTGATACAGGAGGAAATATTGGGGGTTGGCGGCCTTGGTCGCAAAGGGTAGAATTAGCTGCAAAGTTCTTGGCAAAGAGTTTGGCTTTGTCTGATGCTGACGAGATTAACTGAGGTCCATTGATGATAGTTGGGATGGAGCACACGCTTCTGTTCAGGATTCTGTTTGCTATTTGCCAAAACTGGTTGGAACCAAGCCACTGCTCAGCTACTTTGGACTTGATGGACTGAGCATATAACTCTCTTGCATTCTTTATTACTTTCTTACAATGATTGCTGGCAGTCCTGAAAGCGGCTTTAGTTTCCATACATCTATTACGTTGGAAGCAGTGGAAAAAGTGATTTCTGTGCGGAATAGCAGCAGCACATTCTGGAGAAAACCATGGCTGGCTGTTAGGTTTTTGCTGGAACTTTTTCGAGGGTATGAAATGGTCAATACCTACAATTAACCATTCCGTCAGGTCTGATACTATAGATGACACATCCTTTTTAAACATGAAACGCAGTGGAAAATCCGATATAAATGTACGGAAACTATCCCAGTCAGCCATAGTGTATCGATATACTGTACGATGGAGAGGTACGTCTTAGGACTTATTACATTTCATTTTTATCTTAATTGATACAACTGAGTGGTCGGCTGATCCAAGAGGAGACAGAATGGAAACTGAACATAGTTCAGGGAAAGTTGTGAGAAAAAGGTCTAGGAGACTCGCATACTGGCCGTCATTGTCGGGCACACGGGTTGCTTCGTGAACAATCTGAGTTAGGTCATAAGCAATGGAGAAATCATAACAGAACCTCCTCTCATCATCGGTCTTGTTTGAGTGGGTCAACCATTCCACATTGTGAACATTGAAGTCTCCACATACGCGAATCTTAGCTGAAGGATAAGCTGATAGAACTTGGTCAATTTTCTCAGATATGCTTCTAAAGATAGTGACTCCGCTGTTATGGGGGCGATAGAGAGTAAATATAAATGCAGTAGTGTGAGCTAGTTCAACCTGGAAGCACATATAGGGTAAGTTAGGATCTTCTCTGGAGATGTCCCTTACCACAGTGCAAACTGATTTGAAAAGAGTTTTAGCTTTAATATCAGCGTTCCAAAAGACTTTTTTATTTATTTATTTTTTTAATTAACCGTTAAAACAAAAACGTGATCGCTTTCTGAATTTTTGCTAGTGACGTTTTAAGAAATTGCGATATAAGAGAACAGCGAGGGAGGGGGGGAGTCTTTTGAAATTCAACTAGTGCCGTTATATGTAAATTCAACATAAAATGAAAAGTAAAACAAGAATTGAGGGGGGGAGTTGACTTTGGAGATGTGAGGCAGTATGATGTGGTCCTCACTTGAAACCACACCAAAGATCATAACCGCGACCGGAAACTTTGTTTTTCACCACCCTGGGCACGTCCTTGTTATTCGTGGCAATCCAGCGATGCATTTTGAGGATGCTGACAATGGTCCTGTTGTCATAATTTGGATCGATAGAGAGCATGTGTTGTACAGCGGCGCATCTCAGATCTCGCTCGTTGAACATTGTGTCACTTTCAGACATGATGAGAGGGTCGCTGAATTAGAATAACATTATAATAACATGGTTTGAAGGATTTCTCATTTACAGACCGAGAATAGAATAGACGGAGGCCCCATAGAACAATTTATTTATTGTTTGCATAGAAATGCTAAAAATTATATCATGACCCTCTTTATTTCAGCGTTTAAAGTTTCTTTTTACTAAAAGATGATTTGATTAACCACAAGTTATGCGACATTCAATTCAAAAACTTGTTTTTCTAAATATTTTGGCTGACTGAAATAGAATTTAGCCAATATTTAAATCATACCTAAATCACACATAAAAATACTTTATAATAGAAAATGAGTTATCGCTTATAAAGACCAAATGCAACACGATGAAGAATACATCGAGACGATAAAATTGCCAACAAAAAAAAAAAAAAATAGAAAAAGTATCAGTTAGAGTATCACTTCTGTAAAAGAAAATAGAAAAAGAATCAACTGTTGAAATTTGTATTGGGAAAAATAAGGGCGGTGCCATTTTTTAGCATCCAAATATATTTTTTTAAGTATTTCAATGTTTTAATTTCACGGGAGTTTTTATGAATTCTTAAATTATAGATCATTCCCCCAAATCGAATATTTTGTAAAATACCCGTGATAACGGTAGTTAAATACTCGTGGTAACGATAGTAAAATACCCGTGGTAACGATAATAAAATACCAGTGTAATGATAATGAACGTAAAAGCATTTCATCGAACAATGTACACAATATGAAGTGAACTTTTTATTTTTCATTTCTAAAAGTAATCCTTAACTAAGTTTTAATATTAGTTTGTAAATTTGGTTTATATCCGGTCGTATTGTGTAACAGGATCGGAACTTAATTCGACTTTCTCCGGAAAATTGAATCTGCCTACATCACAAGTACAATGTCTTGATACCTATTCCTAAGAAGCACAAAAAGGGCCTCCATATAATCCACACGCAGTAATTCCTCACTCTAAAAGCTAAAATATTTTCAAGAAATTTAAATTACTTTCTTGCAGTTACTATTATAGTGAAAACATTATTTTATATTCCTCCCAAGCAACACTGAGACACAGGTCATGCGAGTATGCAATATACATATGTTATACTTATATGTAGTTTACTCAGGTGAGTTCAAGTAAAGGGAATGATCCTAGAAAGATTTTAAAATAGCCTGGATGATGCCCCTCGTCATTTCCCCCAGTAGAGGAGTAGTGCACTAGCGACTGTCTTTTTGAAGAATGGAGTAATTCCTGGGAGGATGATCTCCTGAACCGAACAGAGTCATACGTGTTTTTTTTAATGTCAGTTTATGAATGGCATGATTGGAAATACCAGTTTCTAAAGTTGTATTTGAAAAGAAAATGCGAGAGAATAAGTGAAACATGTTTGGGCGTGGATAGGCAAAAACCTACTAGTCCTCTGGGCAGCATTAGGAAATTTTGTAGGAATTTTTTACACCCCTAACACGAAACTGCGAATAAAATATAAAAAAACTCGAAATTTCTCTTTTAAAAGTGGGTTGTTTATTTTCTTTATGGATTATACTTCCAAAATAAACTATTAAAGTTGTATAAAATGTAATAGAAATATTATGTTTCTATTTTTAAAAAAAAACAGTAATGAAATTAATTGAATTTTACGAGTTCAGTATTTTTTCAATTTTTAAACTTTAAAAATCTATCAAAATTTTTCTATTGATTCTATTTTTACGATATTTTCAGAATCAATGCGAAATTTTATGCTCTTTCCAATATACTGAATAAAATATTTTAGACAGACGTTTGTTTTTAAATTCACGCCCCCATTTTGAAATGTCTATTATAAAGTAAATAATTAATTTACTCACTAAAGTTTTATATATCACAAATTGAAGATAAAAGATCAATAAATAGTATATTCATATTTAAAACAAAAAAGTAGTGCTTTTTAGAAATTTACCTGTAAAGTCCGAAGTTTAAAACTTTTTTTTTAAATCAGGTTTTTTTGGGTTTTTTTTTAATGAAACCTTGGTCCTTGCTCCTCTAATTGAAAAAAAAATAGGGTTTGAATGACATTTTTCGTGTAGTTATAAGCTTGGAAAAACAGGGGGTCGAATTATTCAATATTTTTCACAAAGTTTCTGACACACCTAGTGCAGCATTTAATATTTTATAACTATATGATAAAAATCGGTTTAATCCAAGAATTTCATCAGTTTTTTTTGTTTTTCTTTTACATGGGGTCACCACTTATCAAGGCCCAGAGGCCACACGAGGATAAGGGTTAATGGGTATACATTAGCTATTGTGATTTTAGCGTAGTAAACATTAGTGGGAATTTTGTAACTTGGATAACTTAGGGGTACGGTTCAACAGGAATTTGTTCACGTTGGACTTGAAGACAATCAGATTGTAGTCAGCTGGAAAGCAGGCAAACGGAATGGAATTCCACAGACGAAAGGAGCCCTGTTCATTAAACAAATGATATTTAATTTTTTTAGGCGATTACCTGTCAACACCCGGTAAAACTTGGTTTAAGGAAAAAAAGGCATAACAAACACTTATTTTAAAACTTGGAGTGATGTATAACTTCCGCATATAAATTTAACCAAAATGATTTCCTATTTCTGGCCTATTCTAAGTTAGAAATGTAGAACATTCTTTAAAATAAAAACATAATCGATTTACCTCCCATCGCTAAAAAAAATAAATTGGCTAATTACCTCGAAAGAAACTGCAATATGGGAATCATTTTACGTTAACCTTAGATGTGAAACTGATCCCTCACTATAAATTTTTAAAATAATTGCTTTTTTTCTTTTTGTTGTCAAGTTTTTTTTAGAGTTCCAGCGTAATTGTCGAGAAAAGATGTAGAACAAGAAAGGAGTAATTTAGCTGAAGGTGTTAATCTTCTCTAATGCAAATACTGATTTAAAAATTTTTTTTTTTTTTTTTGTAATTTGGACAGATCAGTAGAAGGAAACTTCTAAATAAGGATATCAGCCTTCTTTCTAATCTCTACCTTGTATAACATATCTGTGCCCTTTTTTGTACTTTTTCCCCGTCGGTTTTAACTGATGCGAAAGGTATCGCATTCCCAAAGAGTTGGGGTAGAGGCAAAGCCTCTACCACAGCGAATCTTGTTTAATCTTTGAAAGCATTAATATCAAAAACAAAATCTATCACACTGCAGAAATATAGAGATGTAGGGGGAAGAAAACTCAATTAATCTATTAACACGTTAAAGACGATTATAACTCATTTACTTACCCTGTCCTTCCGATGGAAATGGCAAAGCCATTAAGAAAGATCCCAGTGTTAGTGAAAAAATTAGGAAATCCATGATTTCTGTGATTTCCAGTTAATTTCAACAAGAGATAGGAAAAAGAAAGGAAATGTGTTTCAGATGCTGAGACGAGTGCAATGTGACTACGCAGTTTAAATTCAAGTTGTAATAATAATGTCCATAAACTGTAAAACAAGGAAGTCGACTATTATACAAAAAACAAATCCAAGTTTAAATAAAACGTAAAAGTATATATCTCAACCAATCAGAACCATGGAAAATACACGCCCTGAAAACTTTCCAAGAAAAACCAAGTTGAGACACTTTCTACCAAATATGGTTGGTATATCATTTAATTTCGAACAGTAAAATGACACGATAGTAAATTGATCATCCGTTTTGGAATCTACGAGAGTCGTTTCAAAAGTAATGCCTTCTATATTTTAACACAAAAAGTTAAAGAGCTACAAAGACGGAAGTGATACCATTTTTATTTACAAAAGAAGCACCACTTATCAAGGCCCAGAAGCCACTTGAGGATAAGGGTTAATGAGTATACATTAGTTATTGTGATTATAGCGTAGTAAACATAAGTAGTGGGAATTTTGAAAATTTTGTAAATTAGATTACTTAGGGAGACGGTTCATCAAGAACTTGTTTACGTTGGACTTGAAGATAATCAGATTGTAGTCAACTGGAAAGCAGCCAATCGGAAGAGAGTTCCATAATCGTGCAGTTCTAAGAAAAAAGCTTTGTTCATGGAATCTACATTTAGGTTTAGGCACAATAAAACGAGCGACGTTTTGTGCCCCAGAATTTATTTACCACATAGTCACCAGCATTCTCAATGCACTTTTGCCAGCGATAATGTCTCGGTCGTAAAAGTTAGTGCCATTCGAGGAAGTCCATATTTTTATGGCTGCGATTACTACGCTGTTGTTGGCGAAATGCTGCTCACGTAATGTGCCTTTCAGAGGTCCAGACAAATGGGATAATAACGGTGCCAGGTCGGGAGTATACAGTGTGTGAGACAGCACCATTCAGCCGAACTTTGATTGGCTTGATGTTGCCGTGTTGCAAACGGAATGTTTCCCTTTTCTCTGGACTTACAAGGGCAATCTGGCCCTTTGGTTTTGTTAACGTTTCAACGTAACGGTCAGAGTTGACAGTCAACCCTGGTTCCAAGAAATCCAGGATGATTTCTGTCCCAGAAGATTCTGTGTATTTTTCTCTGTAGATATCTGCCTCTTCAACTTATTTTTTTAATTTTATTTTTATTTTTTTTTTTGGGGGGGGGGTAGAGCGTCAGTGGTACCATTCCATCAACTGCTGTGACACCATATCTTATCGCCAGTGATGATGCGACCCAAGAATCTATTACCTTCGGTTTCGTTCTGATTCAAGAAGTCCTGACAGACATCTCATCAGTGATCCTTTCGGTCCTGCGGAAGTATTCATTGCTGTATCCTAGGGATGACAACATGTTTTCTAGTACGTTGACATCCACACACATTTCATTTACCGTTTTCTGTCGATCAGTGCAGATGAGTTGGTCAAAACGCACAGTATTTTCTGGGGTATTGGCTATGCATGAGCGTCCGGAGCACGCTTTGTCACTCACATCTCTGTTGCTACTCTAAAATCGTTGAACTCGTCTCCTAACTGAGTTTACATCAACTGCATCCGTTTCGTAAACCCTAAACAGATGCTGGTAAATGTTAATCGGTTTAATTTTTTTTTCTGCATGGAGGAATTCAATGCCGCATCTCTACTTTTGATGCATGATAGGAGTTGCTTTCTTAGAGTCTTACACCATCAATATCTGGAACAGAGAGATGAAGCTTTCAAGTCATTGATGCAAACGTTCAGTTATGATAATACAATTTGAAATGCCCTCTGATCCATTCGGGCGGAATAAAAGATATAAGGTATTACTTTTGGAATGATCTTCGATATTTTAAAATGGCTGACATGTTTACTTTCGTGACTTTATTATTCGAAATAAACTTTTTAGACTTTAAACCTACTTCAACTGTTCTCCATAGCCATGTTGTTGTCATAATTTAACGTTTATTAAATAGAAAAAATCGAAAACGTTTACAAAAATTTTAAGCTTGAAACCGAACATTTCGGAAGAATGGAATTTAAACAATTTTTATGTCTTAAAAATTAATTATACGAATTTATGGTAAACATAAAATAAATGTAACCTTAACATATATAAAGTAAATGACCATTAGTGGATTTTTGGGTAGATTTTTCAAACACATGTATGTCTACGCATGGAAAGTTGCCACTACATTGATTTTTTAAAGAAAATTGTTTTAAGTTGTCGATAATGTAAACACGATTTTACTGCCTAATGCGGATCTAGAATTGTGACCACGAAAGGAGAACTCGGAAGAAGGTATAAGTTTTAAAGAGATATTGAAAAAGAACAAAGTTACAGAGAAAAGTGGTGACGTAAGCCAATCTTATTTGTCAGTTGGATCTAAGTACAAAATTCCATTCCTCTGAGAGGACTTGGCTCTCGATTAATATAGTATTCGGAAGAGTCCGTTAATGGGTAGGTAACGATCCCATAACACTCTCGTATTTTTTAAAAATTATTAGCAGTTTATTTTAGGCTTCTTATTTTGAATGGTACAAAAGTTATGATGATAATATAAACGTGCATCAAATTACACCATGTTACATATAGATGTTACATATAGATGTTACATATAGATGTTACTTCTATGGTGTGCTTTGGATGGGCATTAATTTAAAAAAAATGAGTTTCCCCCACATAAAATAAATAATTAATGACTGAAATATTAATTTCCCCACCTGCATATTTATAGAAAGCTAACTTTGCCGAGTAAAAACGAAAATGCCGGGAGATGAATTTTTCGTAAAAAATGTCCCCTACAATAAGGCAAAACTAACATTAACGAAACAGTATTGGAAAATACTAAAACCACTAACTGTTCATTTATCATGCTTTTTCCGCGAAGGAAAAATTGTTCTATACTTTGGTAATTGTACTGAAAAAAAAATGTGATATTCATCAACAACGCTTAGCTCCTGGTGTTGCTCGGGAAAATTCGGCAACGAGAAAAAGGGCAATTTTAACAATCTACAAAAGTTTGGAATAAATATCAATTAAAATTGATTTTAAAACTTTAAAGCTGTTCTTGCGGAGAAATAGTTTTCAGTCGGAGTTATCCCCCCATCAAAAAAAACAAACAAAAAAAAACACTGTAGTTCTTAATCAAACAACATCTAGTTTTCTAAGTGTTCGTTCTAAGAACATGGTTATCTTTTCCAATTACAATATTAAAAAAAGTAAATTAAAATACAAGCAAAATATTAAATCCATTATAATGCATGTCTTTGTCTTCGTAAATAAGTAAACTATTCTCATATTCTATTAATAGTTGAATAAAATAAATTACTCTGTACGATATTTTGCGAATTTTTAAGTGAAAGTACCAAATAGTTATAAAAGTCCGTTTACCGCCGGACTACATCTAAATTAAATGTAAATGCTATATTATTAGTAAAATTGCCAATAATACTAATAACAATAAATAATAGCAGTAATATTATTATTATTAATAATAATAATAATAACACTAATAACAATAAATAATAGTAGTAATATTATTATTATTAATAATAATAATAATAACACTAATAACAATAATAATAGTCAAATGTAAAGAAAAAAACGTAAGGTTCTGCTGTTCTGCGTTCCAATAACTATGAATAGTGCAAAGTGAGAGTGGGAAATAGTACGTTTTGTGTACCTGGTTTTTCGATAAGTAAATAAAATGAATAGTTTAAGGCGTGATTTTATAGTGAAGAAAAAAAGTAAAAATTATAGACGATATGAAGCTAAATGTAAAAGTTTTTGTTTGGTTAAGCGACACTGAGAATATTTTATACTGTGTTCGACAGTACGAGCTGTTAATCGAGATTGCGACAGATTTTAATGTTGGAACTGCTGAGTTGCGGCTATTTTGTCATTCTGTTAAACTAAGAATTAAAGGGGTCGTTTGTTATTTCAATTTTTTTGTTTTACGTTAGTACATACTATATGATTGCATGTAAGAAGGCGAATAATTTTCTCGGTGACATTTAATCATGTGTGACTATGAAAAACAATCCGTTAATTTCGGGTTCTGTGAGAGGACTAAATTTAAAGAGAGAAAAGAATTGCTACTACCTATGTGGAGTAACCTATGTGAGAGAGTGAGTCACGTAGGGGAAATTGTAACATTTATTAAACGACGATGGTATTTGAGTGTGAAAGATTTGCACAAAGTCTCATACACACAGTATTTAGGAGCAACTACACACTTCGGAACCACCTGGTGCGAGTCAGAACTCCGACCAAAAAACTCGCAACACAAAAACAAAAAAAACTGCGTGGATGAGATTTCGTGTAAATGTGGAAAACAAAGGTGACATGTGTCGACCTCTAAAAGTAAAACTAAAAGAACACCGAAAAGCGATAATACGCGGAGAAATTGAAAAATCGGGCATGGCAGTCAACATATGAAGAATAAAAGGCATCCACCTCCTATTCTAGGATGAAATAAATATCATAGAGAAGATGGAAAGCAAGACGACTCAAAGAGGCGGCGCATATGCTGGGTTATGAGAATCTTTTAAGTCGCCTCGTTAATTACAATTTTCCATTAGCCATGCTAAAGTATAATAAGAAAAATATGATCTCATAAGTTTAAAATCTACAACATATAAGAGCTTTATTATAAAATCACGGCTAATCACATAATTAACTATCCAGTTGAGCTTTAAGGGCAAGAACACTACTTTATCACATATTTTTTTTACCTCCCACCCTTTTAGAAATCACTCATTTTCTTCTTCACCTCCTTTCTTTTATAAGAAATACCCATTACTCTCAAGGGAGATAATCTCAAATAGTCACCCCATTTTTTTTATAGTTGTCTCCCTTTATTATGTCTGCGTTTTTCTTCTCACATATGAACAACATCGAATTTTTTCCCCTCTCCCTACTTCTCCCTTTTTCTCCTCTTCCTTTCCTACCATTTTTCTCTTGCTTTCCCCTATTTTTTATCTCCTATCAGTCATCATGATAATATATCAAAAGTAAAAAAAATAAAACTACATTTAGCAAAATAAAAAAAAAATGGTTAACACTTCTAAACTCTTTTGTGAATATTATGTTTCTAAAAATTTACAATTGGTTGATGCATTTAATTAAAAATTCATAATCTGTGTAAACTTACTTCGAACTAAATCCAAAATTTTGAAACCTTAGAGGGCAGAGCTACCGCCTTTTTTCCTGTCAAAACTTTTATGGTGACTTTTCACTTTACGAAGGGCAGAGGTTGCGTCGAATGAAACGCTGTGCAGATAACACTTAGGATGAGAACAATAGTCCGATTCGTCTAAGCAATACAACACTTTTGTAATATATATATATATATATATATATATATATATATATATATATATATATATATATAAATATAACACGGAAATTACATAAAAATGTCTAGTGGTAGTATTTGAATTACTTATTCCGAAGTACCTGTTTATCCAAATTATTTATAAATAAATGAGATATCTTTAAGAAAATAAATTTTCTCTGCAGATAATACATTAGTTATTAAACTGATTTAAGTCAAAAAGATCAAATACTACCACTAGACATTATTAGATTTAATATAAATTAACACAAAACTTTAAAATAATAACTATTTTATTTATTTCTTTATGCGTACATGAAAGTACTTTTGTGTACGGAATGAATAAAAGTATATATTAACCGAAACTATATACGTCCTATGGAATTGGGGGCGACTAATAATGCAATTTTCTGCATCTTAATCAATTAGGAAGTGAAATATTAGTGAGAAAAATTACAACGACCGCTATAATCACCAATAAAATTAATTACATAAAAATATATAAAATACTAACTACATAAGACTCAATTTTTTTAATTCATAGTAATATATTACAATATTTAAATGTATTATAAGATAATATTAATTTCTAACTAATTTTAACATGATAACATACAGATAGTTTTAAAACTTTGTATATAAACTTTTTTTTATTATTTATCTTTTAATAGACTTGCTTTCCATGACTCAATTGACTCTATGACGCGCGTATAATCTCCATTTTCTTTCCCTTCTCTTTCTCGGGGATTCTAGACTGATGAAACCATACGACAGGCAGCGGATGGCCGCTCTCTTCTTTTTTTCTTCTTCTTCTCTTTCCCTTGCGCGCGGTTTGTTTTGTTTCCTTCTCTCTATATCCGTATATTTCTCCCTCTTCTTCCTAGGTTAGTAAACGCGTGTCAAGGCATTTACGTGTAAGAACGTGCATATTTAGGGGCGTGTGTGTATGTGTGTGTGTTGCGTGTGTGTGTGTGTGTGTGTGTGTGTGTGTGTCGGTTGTTACTTCGAGCTACCAGACAGCAGTTATAAGTGTCATAATGTTTTGTTTTTTTTAAATCCCTCCCACCCTTTCTATAAAATGTATTAAGTGGATTGCTACTACCACCCCCTCTGGTTTTTTGACGGTCGAGGCCCGATTCTTTTTCTTTCTTTATTTCAGTATCAAAAATGTAATTGTCTAGTTCAGATGCTTGAAAATACCATAAGGTTGAAATAAATTATTGCATCGACAATTATGTAATTTCCGTGTTATATTTTTATGTTATTGCTCTGTTTACCACATTGAGCTCTCATACCCGGATTTCCTCCTGGAATTATTCCATTATAACACTATATATGTATATATATATATATATATATATATATATATATATATATATATATATTGACAAGAAGCCATTGTTTATGCACGTCTGATTGAACACGACAGAGTTATTCTTTTTTCCACACTTTATGGATATCTTTTCCATTCGCCGAACGGTCTTTTAATTTCAGTTGGCATTTTATATAAAATGGCGCCCAAACTAATAATTTATCATAAATTTAAAACCTTCAATTTAATAATTAAAAACAATAACAATGCTAACACCACACTAAACCAATGTAGTGTGTGATTTTATTTGCCCGTTCGAAGAATGTCTCTGAACCTACTCTAAAATCTCATACAACGCATACATAGGTCACACAACAACATTCACCCGACGACTAACCTATCATTTAGCCGACAATAGTGCCATAAAACATCACATGATAAAAACCTACAATCGTCCGACATTAGAAATATCTTAACTAACAATACTAAAATTCGATACCTTAACAATTGCACACGACGACTAAAATTACTAGAAGCCATACATAAAAAAAACTACAGCCCTTTTTTAACCGGATCTCATTTAACACCTGGACAAATATATTAACATTATTTAATAACTAACAAAAAACTAAATAAATAAACTATAAATTAGTGAAATCGAAATTTAAAAAAAAAAATAATAATTCGTCCCAAATCCTCCTGCCCCCACCTTTATAACCAATTAAAAAATATATAAATACACTAAGCCTCAAAGGAAAAGAAAAAGAAAACAATAACAATCGCTCCTGATGATAATCGGATGCACCGATAGAAAGCGTTTGAGAAGAAAATGGCCGAACAACAACAACTTTTATATAAATGCCAGCTGAAATGTAAAAGACCGCTCGGCGAATGGAAAAGACATCCAGAAAGATCGGAAAAAAGGATAACTCTGTCGTGTTCAATCAGACCTGCATGAATATATATATATATATATATATATATATATATATATATATATATATATATATGAACAAATGATTAATAAAACATGTTAAAAGACATCTTGAAAAAGAGTTAAAAACATATTTAATTTTGAAAAGGAAGCACAAGATAAGTAGATAGTCCTTAATCCGCGGAGTTTCGAAGAAATACTCTCCTTCTCATCAGAGGGCAGGAATTAGCAAAATGCAGGATCGGATTTTGCATACTAAAGTATTTAATGAAACTACAAGTAAGCCACAGATCTTACTTGGTTAAAAAAAAGAGTGAGGTAAGGGGAACAGGAGGCAAAAGAAAAATGATAAAAAGATTTCACATGAATGGACAGTCCGGTGAAGGGTAAAAATCCAAAACGGTCGAATTTAAAATTTCAATCCAATGGGTAAATTCCAAATGGTCAAAATAATCCAAAAGGCAGAGTTCCTTGGAAAAAAGCGCAAATGGAATGAATTCCAAATCATTAAAAGAAAAGTACTGGAGAGAATATTTAAAAAACACGTCTGTCAAGGCTGGATGAATAAAAAAAATTAAGGTTAAAAAAAAAAAACAAAACCACCCGAAAAGCGATGAAGATTAAAATTTGAAAAGCAAGGTCAAACTGACGCAGACAAGAAGCGCGAAAATTAGCGTTAATAATTAGGTCTGCTTAGATATGCACGTGAAACTCCCAGAATTAAATTAAGAAAACTAATCAGAACAAATAAATGGCTAAGTTTATGAAATGGGGCGTCTGTTATATATATATGTGACACTTACGTCACCCGCGCGTCGTCCAGTGGTGGAATGACCCCGGTTGTCGGTTCTGGTGTTTCCTCGGCGATGATGTCAACGGCCGGTTTCCTGAAACAGACTTGTCATGCAAAACAATTGAAAGGACTAAGTCAATAAGCGTTTCTTTTTGTACAAACTTCCTTGTATTTCAATCAGTACAATCGCAGTTAGCTGTTCAGTTAGGGACTGGCCACTTGTTAACTGCGAGGTTTTCTCTTCTCTCTCCGACAGAAAACTCAATTATCTACGTGACAGGGTCAATCGATGGGGGAATCTTCGTTCGTCGGACCCAAGGAAGCAAAGCTCTCTCTAACTGACTCTCAATCTCTCAAGGCTCGCTGCTTATATTGTGGGGGCGTGGACTGGGTCTCTTCCCGTTTCGGGTCGTTGGCCAATCAGAATTAAGGGATCGCTGTCCGTCAAATCTTCGCCAGGCGGCCTATACGCAAAAAAGGAGCTATCTTTCTTCCTCTGTTGGCATTCGGGCGTTCTCAATTTCGGCCTAATGGAACTTGACAGGTCGTAAAAACAGAAATGTCCTACTTAATTATTTTTGAGAGAACATAAAAACAGCTGAATCCGATTCCACAAAGGCCACGTGTCTTTTCCATAGGGTCACTTATCGCCCAGCTGTTCGTCGACACTGTTCGCTTTGTACATCGGAATTTCATTGGTATCCTCGCCACCCACGGGCTGTCATGGCCAATTTAACGTCATCACGTTCTCCCACCATAAGCTATGATCTTATCTTCTTTTCTGTCTTTCTCTTCCTTTCGTCGTTTACAGCTGCCTTTTTTCCCTTTCTTTTTCCACGCCCGTTGTTCGGGCTCACCGCTACTCTTGGCCTTTTGGTCAGGATCAAAGTGCAGCATCTGTTCTTCGGATGCTACACTTCCATTTCTTGTTCTCTTTCGGTGGAGGAGAAATCCTTCACGACTGGGACAATTCTCATTTTTGTACCTTTTAGCGTCTCTCATTCCACTCCCCTCCCATCGACATGTCTTTTACATCGTAAAATACACCTTTTCCCAGGTGAATTGTTTATCAGATGGCTGGATTGCCAACTGCACTGACCGTTTGAATGAGAGAGAGAGAGAGAAGAAAGAAGAAAAAAAAAGAATCGCAAATCGTGGGCCAGCCCCTCTTTCCAGAATATATTAATCGCATGCCAAAAGAAAAGTGATAAAGTCTCTGGAGTTTTAATTGTTCGGGTTAGTTGTAAGAACCCCCCCCCCAAAAAAAAACAGAACAAAAAAACAAAACAAAACAAAACAAAACAAAAAAAAACAAAAACAAGCGTAACGAAAGAAAAAAAAGGTCTCTTGTTTGTTAGGTGAGTGTGGGTGGGTGCGTTCCCTCTTCTGTCTCTGTTTGTCTTAGGTTTACAGGTGTAAGATGGAAGTGTTATGTAAAAAAAAAATTTTTTTTTTTTGTGCGCGTTTTCACCTTTGTTTATCTTTGGTCTGCAGGTGTAAGATGAAAGTGTCATGCAAAATTATTATTTATTTATTTTTTTGTTTTGCTTGCCGTGTGCGTGTGTGTGTGTTTTCTCTTCTGTTTGTCTCTGGTCTACATTCCTACAATTTTAAGAGTCATTTTGGGCGGCATCTTTCCACTGCGTCTGTTAGAACCGGGTGCTGCCTCTGCCGGTGCCCTTCTTTTCGCTTAGCTGCCCGGCCGTCTGCGTTCTGGTGGTGCGCCCCCCCCCCAGTGCAACATAGCATTGCAGTCCCTGTCTAACGAGGTCCACAGGCTACCTTAAATCATGCAGTCGCTCAACCCGTATTTTCAATAACACGTCTCTCAACCTTCCCGGGGCCACTATACCGGGGGTACAGGTTTCCCGATGACAACACACCTAACTGCTCACATACACGTACACTTTTTTCTCTGGCCGCTACGCGTGGCTGGCCGTTGGTATTCTCATCTTCATCATCTCCCCCCTCACATCCTTATCCAGCTATCTGCAAATTAAAAAACACTTTCCAGATTTTCTTTTCTCACACCTCATTGAACAAATCCTATCCACATATCCATCTTTCTTTCTTTTTCTTTCATTTTCCTTCCCCCCTTTTTTTTCTTTTTTTTTTTTTGATACTCCCCCTCCTTTCCCAATCTGGTCCGTCCTCAACTAAGCTGTTTCTTTTTTTTTCTTTTTTTCCCCAGAATTTCCCAAATACAATACAATACAGAATTCCCAATACAATTAATTCTTTCTCCTACGAGATCAACAAAAGTTTCCAGGCACACCAACCAGATACACACACACACACACACACACACACACACACACACACACACACACACACACACACACACACACACACACACGCACATTTCTAGTGCATCGATCCAACCGACGGCAACAAAATCTTGCATCTCAATGTCTTCACCATGGTCCCAAATACAAAACAACATAGGCGTGCCAGCTGGGGAGGGTGCATATCGTTTCTCCTAAATACCCCGGTGCAAGGAGACTAAGTTTCCTCCACAGCTAATACGTTTTCCAAACCATACTTACACAACGTTACACTTTCCTGTACAGCTTTCATTAAACTCTACGATACCCATTCTTTTTTTTTATACCTTCACTTGTCCCATAAGCATTCTCTCACTCGGAACAGGGTACCGCATCTGCCCTAACGCCACACCCAACATGCACTATTCTCATCCAGTGAAGGAGAGATCCTCCCCGACCGAGGCAATCCTGCCCTTCAGTCCCATAATTTGTCCCAGCAGCGCCATTTTGGTCAGAGACCAGGTGCAACAACTGTTTCAACGCTACACTAACAATATTCAATCCCCGTCCCGTGAAGGAGAAATCCTTCTCGACTGAGCATTTCTAAATTTCTTTTTTTTTTCCAAAACAGAACAATATCAGCACCGTTAGTTTCTTTAAGATATTCTACTCGACAGTTTAAATTCCCCCAAGACACCCTCACTCAATACGCGACTTTCTCGTACTAAGTTACTCTCCCCGTTGGCCAATTTACTCACTGCGAGATACTTCTCAATTACTTATAGTTCTTTCCTGCTATTTACAGCCCCCCCCCCACCCTGAAGCTTTCCGTTTTAGTCCCTAGCTACCTCCAAGGTCAGTCCGCGACACAATCTGCCAACAGTGTGAACACATTTAAACCTGGAGATGTCGCTCCAACCTCCCATCTCTGTCCTACTGACCCCCACTGGTCCTTGGTGGAAGGACGTCACACTACTCCTGGGACAAGGAGTCCCTTGCTCCCCTCAACGGCAGCCTCGGTTCACCTCTCCCCATTTGCTGGAGCCAGGAGATGAGTATTGGACACTCTTCATCCTCTTCGTTCGACTCCTCAGCTGACTCTGCGGTCAACTGCCATTCCACTCTCTTTTCTTCACGAGCCGCGCCTACTCTTCGTGACCTCCTATAGCTGGTGGAGTGGAACCCTGAAATTTCCCGTTCCAACCTTCCGTCCGTCTCTATATTTCTAGGCTCTATAGAGGTCGTCTCCCCGTCTTAAACCGTCGCTCAGTGTCGTCCCTATAGTCGTCAGGAACTCTGTCCTCATCTCGCGTTTGACTACCCCCGGGATTCTTTATCTTTTCACCCGTCTCCTTCATCCAAACTTGGTCACCCTGTCTTAACTGTCTAGTAAACGCTGCCTTTTTTTTCTTCTTGACCTTCCTGGTCCTATTCGTCCTATCGGCCGTCGCCTTGAGGACCGTCCCTGATTCTCGGACTACTGGATCTGTAGGAGTTACTCCCTTCTTATTAACCTTGTACGTCGCTACCCGTTTGACTTGGAACAATTTTCCTCCCTGTTCCTTGGTGCTATCCACCTTGCCCATACAGACCCCGACCGTTCTTGGGGAAAGCTTCCTGTTGCTGTCAGCTCCCATAGGGAGAGGGACAGACCTTGTGTCACCTAGTGGTATCTTCACCCCTCTCACCGTTAGCGCGTCTAGATTAAAACTCAGAGTGGCTCCCCTCGCTCGGAGCCAATCCTCTCCCAGAATCATTTCGTTGCACAGCCCGGGTACCACATACAGGGGGAAATTCTCTTTCTTTCCGGCCGCTCGTACGGGTAGCCATACCTTCCCTGTCACCGACATCCAGCTACCGTCGGCCTGACTGAGCCCCACATCCGACGGGTACAACCTTCTCCTCCCTGACACAGTCCGACAGACGTCTGCATCTATTAGGGATATTATTGCTCAGGTGTCAACCAGAGCCTTCACCTGCGTGGCTCCTATCGTCACATTACAGGTGAGTTCTCCCTTTTTTGTGAGCGGAGGGAACACCTGGGCTCTCCTCTTTTCCTGTTTCAGGGTTCTCTCCTGGTACCCCGCTCCCGTGAGCATCGCAACTTGTGACAGTGGTTTCTTTCCAACCCTACCTGTCTGCCCTACCTCTCTTTCTCTACAGATTCGCCGAGGGGGTGGGGTTTGGTTCTGATTCCCTCTCTCCAGAGGATCTTTCGCCCTCGGGTGGCTTTTCCCTCGGTCAGGACAGTCCCTCCTAATATGTCTCAGGTCTCCACACCGCCAACACCTGCGGGACTGGTGGCTGTAGGAGAAACGGTCAATTTTACCTCCTCTCTGACACGCGTTCAGTTCGGTCTTTACGATGCCCACTCTTACTCTCCCATTCTGTCGGGGTGTCCTCTCGTGGACAGTGGGGCACTCTCTCAACCTGTGGCCCTCGCCGCCACAGTTCCAGCACACCAATCCAGGCTGGCCCCGGGCGAGTCCTCCGGCCCCATATCTCATTCTGTTCCTCAGTTCCCCGCTCCTATTTCGCGATTCCTCTCCCATTATTCTTTTCTGCAACCACGCATAGTTCTTAGCTATTTTGCGTGCTTCTTCTAGAGTGTCTGGGCAACTCTTTAGCACCTCTATCTTGGTTGCCTCGTCCCGCAATGCATCCACCATCGTGTCCACTAGCATTGCTTGGGTTGTGGGCATATCGCGGTGTTCGGTCACCGGATACGCCAGGACCGCCAGTTCTTGGATGCGGTCGATCAGTCTATCCACATCTTCCCCGTCGGCCAGCTCGCGCACCGCCTGCACTGTGGCCTTTTCGCCGGCGAATTTCCTCTTCACCTGATCGCGAAAATCAGACCAGGCTATGCCCGGGTTACTTTCCATGCATTTGCATATATATTCTGAGGCCGCTGCGACTGCTCCGTCACAGGCAAGCAGCACCATTTCTCTATCGGTCAATCCATATACTAATCTTTTTTTTTCTATTATCGCCAACCACTCCTTGACTCCCCTCGGGTCTCCTCCATATGCGGGTACGCTAATTCCCCACAGTGGCCGCTCCATGGTCATCTGCAGCTCAACGGTCTGCTCTAACCCCTCCCCCATCGACTGACCCGTCCCGAATCCTCCCTGAGAATGCATTGTGTTATTATCTATTTTTTTCCACTCCTACTACTCCTCGTCCCCTACAAGGTGTAACAGCGCCCAACACCAAACACAGACAGCCGCTGAAAGCAAAGCATACAAAAGAGGGAACCAGCAAAAAAAATGGACTTACCCGGTCTGTTGCACTTGTGTTCTTCTGCGACTGGCGGATGAATGACTAACGAGCTGTTCAGACTTTATAATCAGTTGATTAAAGTTCGTCGTCAGGCTTCACTCGTGGCGTTTTTTTCTTCTTCTTTTCAAGATGCACTTTGGTTTCGAATTTACTTTCTTTCTTTTTTTCTTTTTTTTTCAATTTTGGCTTTCTCTCTTTTTCCCCCTCCTTGTTTTGTTCGTTTTCTTTTTCTTTTTTTCTTTCAACTTTCCCTTCCCACTTTCACAGGGAGATCTTGTGCCTCCGAGAGAGAAAGAAAAAAATATTGTGTGCCCGTGGAAATTCGTTCGCACGTTTCCTACCGAAACGAGGTATCTCAGGTCGTCGGCACCAGTTATGTGACACTTATGTCACCCGCGCGTCGTCCAGTGGTGGAATGACCCCGGTTGTCGGTTCTGGTGTTTCCTCGGCGATGATGTCAACGGCCGGTTTCCTGAAACAGACTTGTCATGCAAAACAATTGAAAGGACCAAGTCAATAAGCGTTTCTTTTTGTACAAACTTCCTTGTATTTCAATCAGTACAATCGCAGTTAGCTGTTCAGTTAGGGACTGGCCACTTGTTAACTGCAAGGTTTTCTCTTCTCTCTCCGACAGAAAACTCAATTATCTACGTGACAGGGTCAATCTCCTTTCTCACATTCCTGTCTCAGGGCACGGAGAAGTCTTCGTTCGTCGGACCCAAGGAAGCAAAACTCTCTCTAACTGACTCTCAATCTCTCAAGGCTCGCTGCTTATATTGTGGGGGCGTGGACTGGGTCTCTTCCCGTTTCGGGTCGTTGGCCAATCAGAATTAAGGGATCGCTGTCCGTCAAATCTTCGCCAGGCGGCCTATACCCAAAAAAGGAGCTGTCTTTCTTCCTCTGTTGGCATTCGGGCGTTCTCAATTTCGGCCTAATGGAACTTGACAGGTTGTAAAAACAGAAATGTCCTACTTAATTATTTTTGAGAGAACATAAAAACAGCTGAATCCGATTCCACAAAGGCCACGTGTCTTTTCCATAGGGTCACTTATCGCCCAGCTGTTCGTCGACACTGTTCACTTTGTACATCGGAATTTCATTGGTATCCTCGCCACCCACGGGCTGTCATGGCCAATTTAACGTCATCACGTTCTCCCACCATAAGCTATGATCTTATCTTCTTTTCTGTCTTTCTCTTCCTTTCGTCGTTTACAGCTGCCTTTTTTCCCTTTCTTTTTCCACGCCCGTTGTTCGGGCTCACCGCTACTCTTGGCCTTTTGGTCAGGATCAAAGTGCAGCATCTGTTCTTCGGATGCTGCACTTCCATTTCTTGTTCTCTTTCGGTGGAGGAGAAATCCTTCACGACTGGGACAATTCTCATTTTTGTACCTTTGAGCGTCTCTCATATATATAATATATATATATATATATATATATATATATATATATATATATATATATTAGAGAATAAATAACAAAATGTTATATTCCAAAATTCATGATGCTGACCATCTTATAATTTATTCCTTTAATTCAATTGACTTATACAATTATTGACAGTATCTGTTTCGTAGCGCAAAATCAATCATTTAATTATTATATCAATCAGTGAATCTATTATGCCCTTAACCTATCAGAAGAAATAGCAACGTCGAAAGGAAACGAAGTGTGATTTGACATGATTAAAATCCGAAAATTGGAAGAGAAGCTGCATATACTTTTTTTATTTTTCCATTACGCCATTTTGAATTTTATCAAACAAAGTTATTAAACCCAACTATTCTTACTAACAATCTACATTAATTTATGAATCTTCTATCAAAAAGTTCTATTTAATAATTAGTAAATTTATTAATACTTATTATTCATACTTATGAAAATAATATCAATAAATTATAAACTATTTTACATGTTTTTATATACGAAACTAAACTAAGCTTTAAAAAAAACGATTGATCATTAAGATTATTTTGAATTGAAAACCATACATAATTCAATTCTGCTTACTATTATAATCAAGCTTATTATTATTACAATTATAATCTTTAAAATCATACAATTCAAAACCTGTACTTACGTTAGGTTAAGGTTAAAAATTATCTGAAAACTCCTTTTTATCGTAATTGTAAATAATTAAATTTATTGGAATTAAAGTGAGGCAGAGTTACTTCCCTCCTTGGAACAAATCTAACGAGACATTAACTTTTCTTATATTTATTTTTATTTTATCTTCTTTAATTTCATTTTTTTCTTCTCTTTTAACATTCATATTATAAACATTTCCTAACCCATAGTCATCCATCTAATAATTAATTTTAATATAGTTTTAATGCCTTTCTCTTAATATTATTAAAAAAATTTTTTAATGTAATTACATAAAAAAGGATTGGTATATATTATAAGAAAATATATTTGTACAGAAATATATATATATATATATATATATATTAGTGATGGGACGATTCTAAAATATTTTCAGATTCTGATACAATTATCGACTCCGTTCTAAACTTCAGATTTCGATACAATTCCCGATTCCGATACTGATTTTTTTTTAAATTAATAAATATTTAATTAGAGATTTCTTGCTTTGTTGTGTAGCAGGAGGCTCATTGTGGGGACATATTAACGGGGACTCATATAATACACGAATAGCGATGATGATGATGATGATGATGATGATGATGATGATGATGATGATGATGATGATGATGATGGGGAGACATTTATACAGAATGGGATGATTCTTGTTAACACATATAGAACAGTTCTTATAACACATATTAGAGGGGGATATGCATTATTGTTAATGAAGGAGAGAAGGACACATAATCTTGGAAGGGGTTACAATGTTGGTTAAAAGATGATGATAAACACATTTACCTTTTCGTTTGCGATGAATAATGACACGAGAGAACAGTTACAAATAAATGGTGATTTCTTTATTCATCTGTGGGCCGGTCGATAAAGTCAGGAATTCAGCTTGTGTCTACTCTTCTAAGGGCCTCTCCTCTCCAACTGATTCTCTCTCATCAACTTCTCTACATCAACTCTTCTACATCGACTGACTTCTAACTCAACTGACTTCTAACTTCGAACCCTTCCATTCCTATATTGAGAAATCTCCTTTTTTTATGACGTTAGAAGTGTGGTTTTCAAACATGGCTAATTTACACGTGGCTTTACATATATTTTTCCAAACACACTTTTGGCAAACAAAAGAATCATCAATTCTTATTCTAACCTATTTTTAAACAATATATTTTTAATTTGCATTGTCCATTCTTTTAACTGACATATTTAATATTTAGATTTCTAAAAGAATGGACAATGGACTCTTTTTCCGAGATAAACAATAGTTAACTATGTCTAATAGAAATTAACAATGGACTTAATTTCTAACATTCCATGATCTATTATCTTTAACACTTGCTTACAGGGTTCGATTCTAGCCTTCTCCTAATATCATTTTCACTTATCTAGTATGTCTTCCTACTTACATGGGAAGGGGACAGCCCTTTCCATGTAACAGCTTTTTTTGCAAATTTTCAAATTTCCGGGTAATTTTTTGCGTATATTTTTTTCTCACATATTTTCCTTGTAATTTATTGAAAATTGTACGACAAAAGATTTATTTTGATTTTTAAACAAAGCCAGAGTGTATCACTTCGTCGTTTGTGTACAACATGCAACTTGAAAGTTTTCATAAACAGTTGAAAATAATCGACAATTTGTAAGCAAAATGAGAAAACGATGTAAGAACAAAATATTAAACAATACCCCTACCATTATTACAAACGAATTTCTAAATAATGTTACCATTTAGAAAACCATTTTTAACATGAAAAGAGAGCAGGCTTTGTTAACTATTATGTGTCTTCTCTCTATAAATGAAGTTAAAATTTTATTTTAATAATAAAAAAATTGGTGGGTTTTCAAATTGATTTGCTTTGCTGTAAACAAAAACAAAAAACGAGATGCAAATAATAATAATAATAATAATAATAATAATAATAATAATAATAATAATAATAATAATAATAATAATTCTGATTTCGTTTATCAACGTTTCCCTAAAAAGAGATGGGATTCATTTCCAGAGGATTTCCCTCAATCCCAGTTCCAAACCAGGAGCTTCAAAGTTTTCCTAAGGATGTTGGTGGGACCTACAATAGTAGAGGTCTGAAGTCCCCCTAAAACATCGGGATTAATACTTTTTTCAATTGTCCTTCCAGACGACTTGATACTACTCCTAGCGTACCAATACTCCTAGCGTACCAATACGACTGGGTTTCAACCTCGTGTATATGCCTTATCTCCAAGGCCAATGCAATATAATTGCTTCACCTCGTTCTCCTTTCTCACATTCCTGTCTCAGGGCACGGAGAAGTCTACGATTTGCCAGTTTTTTGAGACCTTGTCAATGACGACCAAATACGGACGATTATGTTTCAATTGTTTGGTTGTTATGACACTTTTTCCCCACTATACCTCTACATTGCCATCCTCACTTGTTCTCATTTCATCAGGTACCTCCTCAAACCACTTTCCATCAAACTACAGGGTGAACAGAAAGTCCTTGGGCCATTTTTAGTTTTAAAATTAAATATTGTTTAAATCACTATTTCTTTTTTCGAATAAAATAAGCATTTAGTCTAACTATTGATCTAATTATTTTCAACAAAAATATTAAAATAATTTTGTTTAAATTTTCAGAAAAATTAGCAAACGAGAAGCCATAATTCAGCTTCATTGCGCGGGAAGGACAAACTCAGAGATTATTAAGCTCTTGAAAGTGGCTAAATCAACCGTGTACCATGTTGTGAACAGATTTAAGGAACTTGGTAATCTGAAGACCGTCCTTGGAGTGGAAGACCTCGCACTGCTCGAAGAAAGAAGGTGATTAAAGCTGTCCGAGAGAGGGTAAGGAGGAACCCGAAGAGATCTGCAAGACAAATGGCTAAATACATGAATGTGAGAGTGACCTCGATGAGAACCATCGTAAACAACGATCTCCAGTTGTCCCCCTACAAGATGAGAAAGAGACAGTACCTCACACCTGCCCAAAAGCACAAGAGACTTGAAAGAGCAACGCTTCTTCTTGGAGAACTAAAGGCTGGCACGGCAGAGCGAGAGATCGTTTTTTCTGATGAAAAACTCTTCACAATTGAAGCGACTGTTAACAATCAGAACGACAGAGTTTACGCAAAATCTTCAGCAGACATTGATGACTCCGTGAGAATAGTTTTCCGCCGAAAAAAGCCGTCTTCCCTCTTGGTGTGGGCTGCAGTCTCCAAATCTTGGAAGTCGCCTCTGATTTTCGTGGAGCAGGGAGTTAAGATCAACACAGATCGCTACATTAACGATATTTTGGTTCCAGCATTTGAAGAGATGAAGGGACACTTCAAAGATCAGCCTTTCACTTTCCAACAAGATAGAGCACTATCCCACACCTCCAGAAAAACTCAGGACTGGTGCCAACGTCATTTTCCAAGATTCTGGAGTAAGGAGATGTGGGCTCCTGCGTCGCCTGATTTGAATCCCATGGATTTTTTCGGTGTGGTCTTTGTTGGAGGCAAAGGTCTGTTCTGTTGCTCATCCAAGTGTTGATGCTTTGAAGACATCTCTTCTGAGTGAATGGGCCACAATACCTCAGGAAACGCTGCGTGCCTCGGTTGGTAACTTCAGACAGAGAATTGAACGTCTAATCGGAAGGAAGGGACATCACATTGAAAATAAATAATTTTAATTTATTCTTGGTTTCCTAACTCATAATTTTCATTCATGTTTGATTTATATTTTTGTAATTTTCTATTAGTAAACCACTTTTGAATTGGTCCAAGGACTTTCTGTTCACCCCGTACACTCGTGGTACTCTCTCTCAGCCAATCCACTACACCCTACTGCAAGGTGCGCAATTGACTGAGGCCTTACCACAAATGCGGCATTCTGCAACAATTTCCTCACCTAGAACCACTTTATCAGTTGAAATGAAAGGCATTTATTCATGGCACTTTCTAAAATATGCTTGCATGTTCCTTTCTTTGATTGACGTGTGGCCCCATGGCGGCGTGGGAGACTGAAGATGACCTTTTGAGACAACAAAGTTTTATTTATTTATTTGTTTCTGCATATACATGTATGCCTTGAAGAAAGTATAAAACCACAAATTCAAAAACCCAATTTCATTTTCAATGTTTCTTCATTGATAGCGTCTATGGAAGTTGTTATTGAGAAGACAACGTCAAAGAGAAGAGAACGTGGGAACCGCATCACCACTGCGACTACAGAAATTCGATTAGCTGATTCTGTTGATGAAGTGGGTGTTTCATAAAGTTGACATGCATCCTAGCTATTTCATGGGTGGGGGAACAGACCTTGTTCTCCTCTCACTCATCCTGCCCCTGTATAGAAGTGTAAGCCATATTTAGTTTCAGAACAGTTTCCGATGGTTCGTTGCTGTAAACAAGTCTTAAGAGGTGACTTGTTTGCAGTAGACAGAACAGTTTCCGACGGTTCGTTGTTAAACACAAGTCCTGAGAGGTGACTGGTTTGCAGTAGACAGTTCCACAGAGAAATTATTCTTACCGTGTCGAGATGTAAAAACATACGAAATTGCTACAGAAAAGGTTTAATATTTATGGAGCAATTTTGGTTTCTGATTGGTTGGTAGCAGAACGTGAATTAATTCGATTCGTCAGTTCTTAGCAGCATCGTTTATAAATAGAATCGCCCGACTGTGTGGGATCATACCCCATTATACTTCCAGTGCGATGGGATGTGTATCCTAGCGGCTTCGGCTGCAGGGAGACAGGGTAGTACACATTAAGGATTCGTCACTTGACACTCAGCCCAACAGGTGAGGGGCCGGGAACCAGCCAACACTTGTTGGACTGAGGTACACCGCCTGGGTAAATACCTAGGAGGTCCACCCTCCCAGGCCTTGCCACCGGGTTTTCCGGTGGGGCAAGTTTATTGCTTGCTGCCTGAAGCGCCCCGACCGGGGAATGCCGACGGGGTTACTCGGGCAATTTTTAAAATTGCAGGAGTGCCCCTCCTTTAGGGGAGCCTGCGGGGTTCCCACTTCCCAGGCCTTGTGCTAAATATTGCTGATGTAGGCAGCAATTAAATATTTACCCCATTATACATCCAACATATTGCAACATCCCCCCTATTTTTATAATGGGGAAGTCCCTTGTGGTCGTTCTGCTCAAAAATAAATATATATTCTTATATTCAATTATGCATAACAAAAATTAGAAATAATTTGGATCTTAGAATTTTAGCATGTAAAAAGACGCCATTTTTAATTGTGTTCAAATGTCAAAACAGATATATGTGTACAGAGAAGGGAAAGAAAAGAAATGGAAGGTATTTTAACCTTAATAAGGGGTGGGTATGTGAAAAAGAAGCCATTTCTTAAATTTGATTATGCAGTTTTGTAAAAAAAAAGAAAAGAAAAAAAACGCATACATATAAATAATATACATAAAAATAAACATACATGCAATATGTACCCGTTTAAAGAGTTTTTTTGTTGATTAAAACAATGCAAAAAAAATAATAAATAGGACATTTTTGAAAAATAAGAAAGAAAACTAATGTGCACAAAAAATAAATAAATAAAAGTCAATTTTAATTTCTGCGCGCCTTGAAATAAGCATGCAAAAAGTATTTTGTCGAAAAGGAAAATTACAAAGAGTTTTTTTTAAAAAGTTACTTTTTTATTTCAGCAACAGTATTAGTTACGCATTAGTAGCTTAAAGTGTTAATACAAATAAAAGGGATACAGTTTAACGTCTTGTCCAGGATTATTTTTTGTTATGTATATATATAGAAATTTATATACATACAGGACCGCGAACAATTTTTTTAAAAATTATTCAGTTTAATCCCCCAACAAGTTTTGAGAAAAAACGCTTTAACTTTATTCTTGTTGCGGGTTTCGTGAATACATCAGCGATATTTTGTTCTGATGATATGCAATTCAAAATAATGGATTTCTTTTGCACCTCGTTTTTTATGAAATGGTATTTTATATCTATATGCTTAGATCTTTGGTTGATTATCGTGTTCTGTGCTAAGACTATACTGGCTTGATTATCACAATTACCACGGGGCTTTTAGTTAATTCTGGCTCTAAAATAGTCTTTGGGATATTTTTAAGGTAAAGTGCTATCCTGGATCGTGTGTATGATCGCGATAAATTCTGTTTCACACGTAGAGAGAGATACAATCTGTTGCTTCTTAGATTTCCATGAAATAATAGGCCCATTTCCTGAGAGTCTGAAACAATATCCAGATATACTCTTTCGATCTTCGTTGTTTCCCCAATCTGAATCCGAAAATCCTTCTAATTTTAGGGATTTTTTGATTTTTTAAATACTAACTTCTGTTCTTTAGTTCCTTTTAAATAACGCAGGACTTGTTTCGCTCTGTTTAAATCCTCCATTGTCGGTCGTGATAGTTTTTGTAACAATTTTGTTACTGTATAGCATATGTCGGGTCTGGTTGCAGTCATTAAATATACAAGACTACCTATAATTTCGCGGTATTGTTTATCATTTATTATTTCAGATTCTGTGTGTATACTTTTTATTAATATCATTTTCGACCGGTATAGAGCGTTTCTTGCACTCTCCCATTCCAAATTTTAATAGTATTTTGTCGATGTATCTCGATTGAGTCATCGTAACAAGTCCTTTGCTTTGAGTAAATTCTATCCCCAAAAACCAGGATATTTTGCCAAGATCGGTCATTTTGAATCTTTTACTTAATTTGTTCTTATCATCGGTAAACATTATGTCACAATTTGATGCGATTAAAATATCCTCGACCCATAAAACCAAAATCAGTAGTTTATCGTCTTTGTGTTGGGTATATAAACAGGGGTCTACAGCGCATTGTCTGAATTGTTGTTTAATAATATAATCATGAAACACTGTATTCCAACACTGAGCATTCTGCTTTAGACCATATAATAACTTGTTAAGTCGCCATACGCTATTTTTATTTTTCATTATAAATCCCCCTGGAGGAGTAATATAAATTTCACAGTCTATTTGGGACATTCAAATAAGCATTTTTCACGTCAATTTGATGGATGTTTAGGTCATATTGCGATGCGATTTGCAGTAAAATTCTGATTATCGTTAGGTTTGTAGTCGGTGAAAACTTAGAAAAATATTCTATACCGTAAATCTGAGAGTACCCTTTAGCAACAAATCTAGCTTTGTACTGTTCTACGCCTGATGCTGTAGTCTTTTTTTTTTTTTTGGAAAGAACCATCTTGTAGAAATAACATGTTTATCTTTTGGGAGAGGCACTACCGTATAGGTATCATTTTCGGTTAAGGCATCTATTTCTTTTTTCATGGCAATTTTCCATTCATCACAATGTTCTGAATTAATTGCTTCGTTGAAGCTTTTTAGCGCATTTTGCATTGACTAGCAATAGTCGATTTGATAATCTTTTATATTGTCGACCACCAAAAATCGGGTCGCCTTCTATTTCTTTTGGGATATCTTTCGACTTTATCATCATCATCATCATCATCATCATCATCATCATCATCATCATCATCATGGATACTCTTGTCTCCGTCATTTTTATTGTCTTCGTTTGTTTTAATTATTTGAGGAAATATAATTTCATCTTCATATAACGGGGTTTCGTCTGTAAAATTAAACGTGTCTGTGAACTTTACACATCGGATTCTTTTTATTTTATTTTTCTCTGGAAAAAAAATACTAAATTGGCTGAACTGTTTTTATCGTATCCAAGAAATATACCTCTGCCGACTTTAATATTCAATTTACTCTTTTTATCTATATATGCGAAGCAAGTTGAACCAAATATATGCATTCTGCTTAAATTTGTTTGTTTTTTTTTACCACAGAAAGATTCATATGGAGTTTTAGATAATGTTTTGTTAAAACACCTCTTGCGTATATAGGCTGCCGCCATAAGTGCGTACGTCCAAAGGTTTTGGGGGAGTTTTGATTCAATGAGTAGGCATCTTGCCATTTCAAAAAGTGTCCGCCACGCTCTTTCAGCAGTCTCGTTTTGGTGTGGCGATCTAGGAGCTGATTTTTTATGCTTGATATGATGATTAATTAGTAAAAGTTCAAAGTCTTTGTTGGTGAATTCCGTGTCAGAGCGAATACATTTTACTTCACTGTAGGGAGCCATGTCGGCTAAATATTTTTTAGTTGCTAGCAGGGTATCAGATTTGTTCTTTAAAAAGTAAACCATTATTAAACCTGAATGGTCATCTACGAAATTCAACACATATCTATAATCTTCTCTGGCCATCGGTTCCACGGGACTGTTCAAGTCACAATGCACCATTGATAGGATTTTTTTGGTCTTCCTGTCTGGTATCTTGTTTTGATAGTTTGTCATTTTCCCTTGCGTACAGACGTCGCAGTTGAAGGTTTTTGATGTTTGTATTTTCATTCCATCAACTACAGTCGGCAACTTTATCATATCAGGAATATTACTATGTCCAAGAATTTTATGCCATTTCTGTAGACCATGGCAGGCGGTTTTCGATGCGACTACGCTATTTAAATAATATAGTCTTCCATGTTCTTTAATGTTGAATACAGTTCCATTCAGGTATATCAGTTTTGATTTATTGGGACTAAAGTTTATATTTGCACCTTGTTTTGTACAGAAAATATATTTTATTTAAATTTTGGAATTAGAAGAGCGTTTTCTAGAATACAGAAACACAGTTTACCTTTATTGTTCTTTAGCAAGATTTTAGCATCAACTCTTTTCAAAACGATATCATTTACTCGACTCCTGTCAGCTAGTTCTACAAAATGATTTTGTTGCTTAAAGTTTGGATCAAAATTGGTAAAATCAGATTCCTTTATAATCACATGTGCCGCGGCCCCACGATTGACAAGAAAATTATTATTGTTTGTTGAAGCATTAAACGTACACGAAAATAAAAATGTATGTTCGCTAACAGAGCTCTCCACATATTTAATGGAGTCGCCATTTTGAGTCCTGTATCTACATTGGAAACTCTTGTGATTAGGTCGTCCACAATTATAGTAAATAAGTTTTGTACTTTTCTTAGGAGAAAAATTGTTTTTGGCAAAGTTGCGGTTTTTATTCCTGACATGGGCATAATTTAATTTTTGTGTTTTTATGTGTGTATTTTTAAATTTCATGATATTTGTGGATTCGTTTTTTTCTGTGATCATTTTTTCAGTTACTTCGTAACTTCTGAGTGCTACCTTGAATTGGCTAAAAGTCATGGATTTTTCTTTCTTGGTTATCACGGTGGTAAATGGCTTGAAATCACTTGGTAATCCCTTAAGGACCATGGAAATTAACAGACTGTCACTTATAACTTCACCAGACATTTTTAAAGAATTTGCAGTCGTTTCGGCTCTTATAATATAATCAGTAATAGTTTCAGCTTCCATTCGTTTTAGAGAGGTCAGTTCAGTATATAAAGAAATAATTTTGGGGTTTCCTTTCGATAAATAATGCTCTCTCAATATGTTTAATGCTTTGCAGCCATCGTCCAGGGCTTCTCTCAATACCAGTGATAGACTTCGGTCATCTAAACACTATTAATTCCGCAAAGACATTTGCGTTCTTTTCAATGAAGTCGGGGTCGTTTCTGTTTTTAGGTTGTGCTTGAAGTACTTTGTGTAGATTTTTGATTCGTAGATATCCTAGAAATTTAACTTGCCACAATTCGAATTTTGATTCGGATCCATCGAAATAAAGACGCACGCTGGGCGCATAACCTCTAGAAGCGTAAGCCATGTTTAGTTTCAGAACAGTTTCAGATGGTTCGTTGTTCTAAACAAGTCTGGAGAGGTGACTGGTTTGCAGTATACAGAACAGTTTCCGATGGTTCCTTGTTACACACAAGTCTTGAGAGGTGACTTGTTTGCAGCAGACAGTTCCACAGAGCAAAATATTCTTACCGTGTCGAGACGGAAAAAACATGCGAAATTGCTACAGAAAAGGTTTGATATTTATGGAGCAATTTTGGTTTCTGATTGATTAGTAGCAGAACGTGAATTAATTCGATTCGTCAGTTCCTAGCAGCATCGTTTATAAATAGAATCGCCCGACTGTGTGGGATCATACCCCATTATACATCCCAAATATTGCAACAAGTGTTATACATAGAAAGTTGGTAGGGGTTTAAACTTTGTGTAACAGAACCTCTTACATTTATTAGCAGAAGCAACAGCAGCCGTATTACACGTATGCAAATGACCAAGCCAGTGCACGATGTGACGTCATAGCAGAGGAAGAGAAAGGAAAGAAAAAAAGGAGAGAAAAATGTACCATCTGATGAGGACCAGAAAAATGCGTGCTGGCATGAGATTGACGTGTGGCTTCATGTTAGCATAGGACAATGAAGAGGATCTTTTGAGACAAAGTTGTTTAATCTCATGGCAGACGAAATAAACTGTAAAAGATAGCAACATGCAGACGTATTTTGGAAAGTACCATGAATGAATGCCTTTCATTTCAACTTACAAAACTGAGTCAAATTTGTTTTCTTTTTTTTGTTGTTGTTCCTTTGCCTTGTCTTGTGGTGGATCCAAGTGTTAAAATGTAAAGACACCGTTTAAGATTAACGACCACGTTACATTAGTGTGATCATGTGTTGTTGTGACATCATGTAAAACAATCTCGCTTCACTCTCGTCTGACTTTAATTTCAGTCCTACAAAATATGTTGACACATTTCTCCTGAGAATCCCGACCAGTTTAGACGAAGTTCGGATAAATAAAAACATGATGATGAATAGCACGATCTTCATATGATGCTTTCTCTTGTGGTAATACTTAGATGTGGATGAGTAAATACAGGTAGAGTATAGTAAATTTCCAGTAAAGTTCCATATAAGATTCACAATCAAGTAGTGTCATTTTCCAATTAGAAGTTAAGTAAGTTACATGCTCATGCAATGACGTCACATAGACAGGAAGTTGCTAAGCTGACGTGGCAAATGGGTGGAGAGTTTCTGTCACTTTTGATTGAATCGTCAGAAAGAGCAAGAAAATAGAGTAGTAAGTTCCTCCCCATGAAGCAAAGAATTGAAAGCATTATGCGCATATGTGTATGCTATAAAAAGAAATTAAAAACTCAGTTGGATTTTTTTTATCAATAATATTTCAACTGTTATTGCGGAGAAGAAAACTGGAAAGAAAATAGATTGTTCTGCGATTACAGAAATTTGACCAACCGATTCTACCAACAAAACTGACATACACTCCAACTATGCTGCAGATCTTTATTTGATGCCATAACCATTCTGTACTTAATAGTAATCCAAAAAAATAAGAAACGTTTGAGGTGGGTGTGTGTGTAGTATATGCCCTTCTTTTAATAAACTGTTTTTTTTTGTCATTCAGATCTGAAGTTAGCTGCTCTTGTTGGGGAAACTCTGAGAAAGGCGACAACGAGTAAAGACAAAGAAATTGCCAATTGTAAATGCTTAATCGAAGAAAGAAACGATGAACTCCAGGTAAAACAAAAAAAAAAACTTTACAAAGCATAATTTTCATAGGTACTTTTAAGGTAGTAGCAATACTGCAATTTTAAAATTGAAACCGTTTGAATAACATTTAAAAAATATCAAATTTAAAAATTGCTTAAAATCAATTTGTGTAAACATTCGAAATCGCAGTTATTTATGAAACGTGAACACATGATCTTATGAGAACCAGTGTGTAAGCGTGATTATAACCGTTTGTGAATTTTGGTAGAATATTACATGTCCGTCGTCTAGATTGAAATTTATTAAGGATCTCTTTGTCCGCCATCTTTATCTGGTTTGATGAATGACGTCATCATTTCATCACTTCGTTATCCCGCATTTCTGTTTTAATGGATGACGTCATCTTTTAGAGATTCAACTTCTTTTTAATGGATACCGTAACAAAGCAGTTACATCATCTAGTGTGCATGGGGACAAGCAAGATCCAAGTTTTAGTGGGTCATATATATATATATATATATATATATATATATATATATATATCCATCCTAGCAGGGGTACCTGCTGTTTACCTAGTTAGTATGGGATAGCACCATATGCAGCATCATATTAAGAGGAATTTACTCTAACAGCAACCTTTGTTTTCAACTAGATGTCTTACCCATTAAGTTATTCAGAGATGTTAAATCTCTCAAACTAATTATAAATACATAAATTTCATGATCTAACATGTTAGAAAAGTATCTTTGGCTTCTTTAAGGGTCAACTAGAGGCCAAAACTACTTCCATAATTTATCAGATAAAATTACATGTCCGTCGTCTAGATTGAACGTTATTAAGGATCTCTTTGTCCATTATCATTTCGTCATTGGATTATTCCCTCATTTCTGTTTTAATGGATGACGTCATCATTTCGTCACTTGGATATCCCTCATTTCTGTTTTAATGGATGACGTCATCATTTCGTCACTTGGATATCCCTCATTTCTGTTTTAATGGATGACGTCATCATTTCGTCCCTTGGATATCCCTCATTTCTGTTTTAATGGATGATGTCATCTTTTACAGATGTTATCCATTATCTCTACTTCTTTTTAATGGATGCCTTAATAAAGCAGTTACATCATCTAGTGTGCATGCAGACAAGTAAGATTCAAGTTTTAGTGTATACATATATATATATATATATATATATATATATATATATATAGTCATCCACATACATACGTCTGTACGACAGTCAAGGCTCCTAACCAATACGCTATCGGCGTATGCTGCTGTATAAGTCATGAGCTTAACGATGTTTTGACATCGTCCGAACTACCCAAGCTGGTAATTCGTGTATCACTTCTCAATATGCTCAACTCAAGAACTGCTGCTTTCCTAGTTAGTATGGGATAGCACCATATGCAACATCATATTAAATCTCTCAAACTAATTATAAATACATAAATTTCATGATTTAACATGTTAGAACAGTAAATCTGGCTTATTTAAGGGTCAACTAGAGACCCAAAACTACTTATATAATATATATATATAGTGCAAAATTTTGTTGAAAATTCAACGACTCGCGTTTTTTTTTTTATAACCTTCGTTTATTTCCTGGATTTTTCTATTACAGCTGTTTCATTAATGAGTTGGCAATTTTACTATTTATGTTTCCGTAAAAATATCCTGTCCCCACCAACTTCTTCAGATGTTTATCCATTAGATTATCGTATTCGGGTAAAAAATTTTCCACAGCCATGCTTCCTCACGTCCTCCATCTTTTGGTGTTATGTAAAGATAGTTTTCCGTTTTAACCCGTATTTTCGTATTTTTATTTTTTATTTATTACTAGCGAGGTGTACCCGGCGTTGCCCGGGTGTTTCGAGGTGTGTGGGGTGTTAAAAAAAGTAACTATGAGGATCGAACCCAAACCGTTGAGGCAAAGTTGTAAATTAAAATGTGAAAAAAAAACGTGCGACGTTAACCATTGTCCCATCGCGAGATGCTAACGGAAACACGTTTGAATTTATTTAATTACTTCGATTTGGCAGGTGCCCGTTTTAATGAGTAAATGAGTAGTTTCATTTACTGCTGAACGCTTTTTTTCCCCCAAGATATTATAGGAAAAAGACTAACCCACATGCGGCGAGCGACAAGTGTTGAATATTTATCTTCCCGAAATCGAGTAAATTAAATAGACAGGCGAGCTTCGTTGTTAACTGTGAGATATTACGATTTATATGTGATATAAAAAGTTTTTAAAAGTTGAGAAGCGACCGACCGCTTCTCTGAAAGAAGCCTTTTGTAGACATACAGAAAAAGCGAACACACACATACATACATACATAGATTTTCGCTTTTATATTTATAGATTTATTTTTGTTTTAATTTTTCCTGTTTTTCCTTTTTTTCCAATTATCATATAATTTTATATAATTTCATTCCTATATTTATGCGTGTTTATTTTAATATTTTTTTTTTTTGCTTAGTGTTTGAATTCGTATTATATTACCCGATGCAGAGGAGGTCACTCTCATGGTATCATTTTTAATCTAGGATTACCCCCTTTGCATTTTTTTCCTAATCTGCCCTAGTGCGTGAAATTAAATATTTGTTTCTGTGCAAACACCCGTGGATTACATCTAGTCTTTTGTTTAATAATTTTTATTTTGATATTAGTATATGGTAAGATTCTAATATACATAGGTTGCATCTTTTCGATTTGCTAGGTTTATATTTTCCTCCCTTATCAATTATTGACCATCTTAATTTATATTCAGTTCTATTTTCCTTTAATTCCTTCTAAAGTGGTTGAGTTTTTCTTTGTTTTGGGTTGTATGTGTGTATATATATATATATATATATATATATATATATATATATATATTAGCAGAAGTACCCGTCGTTGACTGGATTCAAAAACAGCCTACAGAAAATGGACTGTGATTGATGAAAGTATGATAGGCTATGAAAAGGAGGGGGTTGTAAAGAGATAGGGTTTGATACTCAAAAATTTTTACCCTACGCAAAATATGATGAAAGCAAAGATAATTTCGCGAAAATATATTTTTTTATATCAACTTTGTTTCCATTCGTAGCCAAGAGTGACCAACAAAATGATGTTTCCTTACAAAGAGAAAATGTAATATATATAATAATATAAATATAATAGTAAATGTTACTATAGTCAATAAAAGTTACTTTTATGTTAGAAAAGTTCATTGGTTTGTATTTTTAAGTAGTTTGTAAATAAAAAAAAAATTAATTCACGAACCGGTTTAAAAAAATCAAAATGGCAGCGACTTTGAAATGGAGAGTCCCGTTTTCAATTTGAAGGAGGGGCACCTGAGCATTCTGTGTTAACAATTTAAGAGAGTTCCGTCAACGTAAGGAATATTTATAAACATATTTTAATGTTTTCCGTTACTTTGTGCTTGAGGAATATTCGATTATGGCATGTGTAGTTTATATAAAAATTCATTTAAGTAGTTATCGCCTTAAATTTCGTTTTAATTTCGTTTCGCTGAAATTATTTCAAGAAAAGAGCATTAAAAACTATTAAAAAAAACATGAACTGAACTTTTATTGACTATGGTAACATTTTTTTCATGCATATTTATTTTTTCGGGTAGTCGTTTGTTGGCTTTTCTGCTAAACACTCTTACTAAATAATATCGACGAAATATCGAAAAACAAAGAAACAAAAACAGTTTTGAAAAATAATGAAGCTTTACTTACTTTAGTAATAAATAAAATAATCCGAAACAGCAAAATGTGATATTAAAAAATAAACACGTAATTACTTTAGTTTTTTAAAGCAAAGAATCGATATAGATATGAATAAGAAGAAAATGGCGCCCTTTTCAAGCAGAACTGCTTCGTTTCAGTTTTACAGTATTGAACGGTGTAGTATTGTGCCGTCGGGTTCAGGGTTGTACTATTTTAATGTAAAGAACACGTAGAAAGCGTTGTAATCAACTGAATTCCTTCTAGTACACCGACAAAAAAGCTTAAACAGATATATAAATAAAAATAAAAAGGTTATGTAAATTTAAAAAAAAAGACACGTAATCACGTGAGCAGGATTTTATTCCTTCTTTTGACACAATATTTTTTATTATTTATTTATTTATCTATTTTCGAAAGAGTGTCACGTGCAAGTAGAAAAGGGAAAAAACAGAGTTATGAAAAATTTGTGTCGAGAATTGTCTAAAGTTCCGACTTTTTTTTTTGCTTTCACTTTAATAAGAACGTGAATTTATGAGGTGAATTTATTCGACACAATATGATTCAACTCAAAAAAATAAATAAAAGCTAACGTGAATTAAGATTAAAGTAAAGGTGTTATTGTGGACTCTCACCACTTTTAAAAAACCTTGTTAAACTTTGTGACATATTTACATTCTATGGAGGTCAGGCGCGAACGAACACCCAATAATTTTATTATACCATATTTCTTCAAAGTAGATATGAAAAGTCTTTGTTAAATTTTGTGCCATATTTCCATGGAGTACAGGCGCGAACACAGGCCCCACAATTTTATTATACCATCCCTACTTAAGTTGAAACATACTTATCAAAGTATTCTTATGTACATCTATATAAAAAACCCTTGTAGACGTTTTTTTTTTTTCATTTTTTACTTCTATATTTTAGGGGCAAGGCGCGAACGCAGACCCACAATTTTTATGAACCACCGTTCTGCCAGATTAAACATACCCATTCATGATCCTCGATACATCTATCATTATATGTAATCAGTTTTTTTTAATAGTCAACCATATAGGAGCCTATTCGTGACCAGACACACACGTACACACACACACACACACACACACACACACACACACACACAGACGTTCAGCTTTATATTATACTAGCTGTACCCTGCTACGCGTTGCCGTGGTTCAAATTGGCGCAATGGAAAAAGTTCCAAAATGAGAAAAAGCATGTTTTTATAGGCTATAATTTTCTATTTCGTATGGGTACACATATTTTGTTGTTCCATTTTCTTAGCTGATGTAGAGATTTTCTGGTTTGGTGACTCTTACATAACAAATTGTCCATGTGAAAAAACAGTCAGTGTGTAACTGTAAGCCACATAATTGTAAAGATTGTTCCCTGTGCTTTGTTGATGGTTATTGTAAACAACAATAAAATTGGAAAGTGCAATTTCCTAATGTGTAATGATGTATCCGGTGGAATCATAGGAATGCATGGAATGAAGATATATTCATCTCTAAAGAGTGCTGTTATGATTGTTGTTTCTATGATATTGTTTATTAATTTTTTTTACTGCAATCCATGTGCCTTTGCAAAGCTTGGATTGGTTTATATTTCACAATATGATAATTAGTACGCCAAATTTCGGTTGCAATACATGCGGTGGCATCCCTGGCAAATATATCTGTTGGATAATTAACCACTTTATCTGCTTTCACAACAGTGTCGATAGATTTGTATTTGACTACCTTACTTGGAATTTTACATTGAATAATAGCGTGGACGTCTTTGTATTGACCTGCAAGAATAGCTAGTTCACTCAGTCAAGTGGAATTCTTATAATTTGAATATCTGCAAAAACCTTTTAAACTAACTATTCTTTTGATGAAATAAAATTACAGAAGTTAAAAGTCAAAGAATTTTGCCCTTATCTCTGATCAGCTGGCACTTTTCCGTACCCAATTTCCCACAAGTGATGCCAAAACTTATGTGCGGATCGAACAGTCTGCAACTGGATATGCATATTTTGAGTTAAGTTTAATGTCTTCACATGGAACAAAAAAGTAGAGTATTTTAGGCAAGCACTTATTTCATCTGCTGGTGTTGATTGAAGAATAACAGGTAACATTTGTCTGAAATCTCCTGCAAGCAATATTACTGCATTCCCAAATGGTCTGGCATTGCCATGGAAATCTTGCAAGGATCGACCAAGAGCCTCAAGTGATTTTTTGCGTACCATTATGCATTCATCCTAAACAATAAGTTTGCATTTCTGCAATATTTTCCCCTATATTGGATGTTTTGGAGATGTCGAACATGAGATTTTTTTTTTAAATTGAACGTTTTAAAGTAGAATAAATAATTATTCTACTTGGCAGCAATGTCGCAGGTATTCCTTATGCAGCGAGGGCTAAGGCTATGTTATTTTGTTACCGAATGGCTGCCCAAATCAATTTAATTAGAAAGGTTTTACTAGTTACTTCTGGTGCTGTTCAAGGTAGCAGTAATTTCTAAATAAATTCCGTTCTCACAGTCAGTAAATTAGGTGACTAAAATAGGATTTATCCATGTTTTGACAATGCCTTATTCACTGTAATTAATTTAGGAGACTAAAATAGGATGAGGGATTAGAGATGGACAGACAGAGAGGAAGATACATAGATAGAAAAGAGAAAGTGAGAGGAAAATAGAGAAAGAGAAGGAGATAGAGAGATAAAGGGATTGATAGATAGACAGAGAGAGGGGGAGAGTTAGAAACAGAGAGGGCGAGACAGAGGAAAGGAGAGAGAGATAAAGGGATTTCGAGAAAGAGAAAGGGGCTCAAAGAGAGATGGAGAGGGTGATATAGAGAGAAAGATAGATTGAGGGAGGGAAAGGGAGAGATGGATAGAGAGAGATATTAAGAGAGGAAGAGAGAGAGAGGGGAGAGAAACAGAAGGTGAACTACACTTCACCGTTTTTTTCCTCGTTCAGTAGAGAAGAAATCTTTCGAAACTGGGGCAATTTTAAATTTTTATTACTATCCAGAGTACCCCTTTGTTACGGGAGCTAGATTTTCCACACATTAGAAACCGACCGGGTTATTTGTACTTTCACTTAACAAATTAATAAAAGAAAAAGATATTGTAAAATTTGAATGAAGTGTGAAAATACTATTTTAAAAATAGCACGATGACAAGTGAATGTGCCACTTTAGGTACTCCTTGGGCGTTGAGTTCCATGGCGACCAGCATAATTATTAAATGGTCGCTCCCTTAGCCTCCCCTAGTCAAGGCTAATGCATGCGCACGTAAGATTTTTCATTTACTGACGTTGGCTTAGTAGCTAAACGATTATTGATAATTTCGTAACCCTTAAACGCATGCCGGAAGATTTAAATTGGTTCATTATTGTTGTAATGAAAAAAATGTTTCATTCAACACAAAACCAAAAACACATATTAATGATAAATGATTTATTATTCTATTCATTTAAATTTACTAATTTTTAAATAAAAAAGTAAAAAAAATGTTGTATATATGCGCATGTAAAAATGTTTGTAAAAGTGAGAAATTAGTTTAATCATTTAAAAAACTTGGTATTTTTTTTAGATTAGGTCCCCCTTATAATCACCCCAACCTCCTCATCTTAACAACAGCTTCCGGAATAAATACCATTTTTGGAGGGGAGGGTGAAAAAATATTTTCAAAATTTAACTGATATTTGTTGTCAGCATACCCACCCGAAAATACTATATGAAAAAAAAGGAGGAGTTCAGTGTCCGTTGCAGAGAAGTAGATTTATTTATCAATAAAAGTTGCAGAGAAGTATATTTATTTACCAATAAAAGCCGTCATTTAAAAAAGAAAATTGTGGAGGTGGACTTAAATGTAAATATTTACCCAAAAAAGTATCTACTCATATAAATTAAAAATGTTTGCAAAAGTGAGAAATTATTAATACATGGTTTAGTTATGAGGGCGGGGTTGGGTCTGGGAGCTGGAGTATTAGAAATGGGGTACTTAACTACCGATAGAATATGTCGCATGGCCAGCGCAGCTTCTCTTTCGTACTTTTTATTTTATTTTATTTTTTCATTATTTTAAAAGTCCCTGAACGCAGATACATTGCCTTTGGTCGGCTTTTTCCAATTCGTCGACATTATCTCATTGACATAATGGGCGTAGTTTACACCGTTCCAGATGGATATCATTTCCATGTCGTTTTTTTTTTCTGGAAGGTAAGTTTCGTTTCATAAGGGTTTGAGTTAGTCCTTCATTTTACCCTCCGAACTTTATGGAGATGATTCGTCCATCATATCTGGTCACTAGTTCCTCCATTGCCTTTTGACATAACGGCGCGCGAGGGATTTTCCATCCGCTCCCCTCGTGGTCTCCATCCAAAAAGACCGAGTTTGTTCATTTTTCCAGCTTCGAGATTTTTCCACCTCTTTTTTTTTTCGCTGCTACTACTTCCTGTCGTATCGTGTTTTACACGGTGAGAGAAAGAGAGGAGTGAACGAAGAGGAAGATAAAGGCAGGGTGTTAAAGTTTGTAGTGGAGTTCTCGTTGCTAGCGCTGTTGTATGTAAGGAAGGGGGCTTGGTAGGGGGTCTACGTTTGATTTGGAGGAGGAAGGGGGTCGCTACAATTATTTGTTTATTTATTTATTTTTTTATTACTCTGTTCTTTTGTTTTTCCCCTCTCCGTCTACTAGTTGTGCCCTGCCACGCGTTATTGTGACTCTATTTGATGTAATGGAAAATCTAATAAAAAGAGAAAATGCATGTTTCCTATATTCATAGTACAGCAATCCACTCCCAAAAGTGAAAAAAAAATGCGAAAATGTAAAAAAAAATGGTACTCTTGCAGAATTGAATCTGGATCCTTGGGAGTTTCCGTCCAGAATGGCTTGGACTCGATCAACAATCAGTGGATTAAGCCGAACGTTGCTAAAATGTTGAAACGCTAAATCGAGTTTTTTGTTTGTTTTTTGTTTGTATTAAAAAATGTGAGTTTTTAATTAGTATTTCGTGAGGGGGCATTACAATACACAGATTCGAAAAAGTTGTCCAAAAACAAATAAATGAAAGCAAATGAAAGGTAAGTTACGTTTCTACCTAATTGGATGATTTTTTTTAGTGTTTTTAATTAATGTAAAATGTTTAATCAGCTCGAAAAACATAGTGTTTATCGATGTATTTGAAAAAGACAAATGGTTGCAGACTCTGTTGAATATGTTAAGTTTGGGAAAATAAGTAAAAAACTATACAAAACAGTGTCAGAAACCCACCGAATATATGTTATCGTGACATAGACTGACATATTTGGTGGGTTTCTGACAGTATTTTGTATAGTTTTTTAGTTTTAACCAAACTTAACGTAATCAACAGTGTCCGCCACCATTTGTATTTTTCAAATATACAGATAAACACTGTTTTTCGATCCGACTAAACGTTACATTAAATGAAAAGGGTTTGTATTACTAAACACAAATACGAAAAAATTGTCGAAAAATAAATATATAACAAATGACTGTTATCAAAGGTAAGATAAGTTACTTTTCTACCTAACTGTATAAGATTTTAATGTTTTTATTTAATGTAAAATGTTTAATCGGTTCGTAAACATGCAGTGTTTATCAGTATATTTGAAAAATACAAATGGCAACAGACTGTTAAACACGCTAAGTTTGGGAAAATGAGTTAAAACTAAAAAACTATACAAAATACTGTTCGGAACTCACTCAATATATGTTACCGTGACATAGGCTGCCATATATTCGGTGATAATTTAACAGTAATTTGTACAATTTTTTTTAGTTTTAACTGATTTCCCCAAACTTAACGTGTTTAACACAGTCTGCCGCCATTTGAAATTTTTAAATATAATGGTAAACGCTGTGTTTTTCGAGTCGAATAAACATTTTATATTAAACAAAAACACTAAAAAAATTATCCAGTTTAGTAGAAAAGTAACTTATCTTAGCTTTGATAATATTTGTGATACATTTGTTTTTGTTGACAACTTTTTCAAATCTTTATGCAAGTACAAACCCGAAGCGGGTATTTTTCTGCCTATTTTTATTTTTGGTACCGCGCTATTTTAAAATAGTTTTTCCAAGTTAAATTTAAATTTCACGATATCTTTTATTTTTTTTTTTACATTTTCACCTCCACATTTTTCTTTAAAATGACTACTTTTAAAGATTTTCAACTATGCTGAATAAAAAAAATCTCATTTAAAATTTGCAGAGGCAAGGAGTTTTCGAGATCCCGTACTATGACCCGTACTATGACCTATAATTCACTGGTGGCCATGAATAAACACCCCAACATCCCCATATTAAGAACGGCTTTCGGAATGAACACCCTCCCTAACCTCCTCATGTTAAAAACGGCTTTTGCAATAAATACCACCATTCTCCCCATGTTAAGAACGGCTTTCGGAATAAACATCCCCCACCTATCCATGTTAAAAATTGTGGAGGTAGACCTAATGTGAAAATTTACCTTTGGTTTTGTTTTAATAAATTGTTAGTTGAAAGCACAGAAGGCAGATTTGCCGTTTATTTGTACAAATATCCTCGAACCAGGTAATCACTAAAAGGGACTCTTAAAAGTCGACACCGGTATCGAGCAAAAGTTTGTTAGCATGTTTTACAAACTATAAATGGGTAAAATATAATCACATAATTATTGAAAATGTGATCATGTGATTAAAATCTAATTTAGATTAACCATGTTGTTTAACAAATAAAAAAATATAATGCAAGATGAAATTTTAAAATGATTAAATGTTTTATTTTATTTAAAATTAAAAACATTGTCCAATAAAAATGAAATTTTGGGTACTTATGTATTCTTGGTGGCGTGCTGCTAAAATACTAACCATTCTTAATGAGGAGCTGAGGGTGTTTTATAACTATTCTGTGCTTCCATCTTACAATTTAAAAAAAAAGATATCGTGAAACTTGAATTTAAACTGACAAAAAAAAACCTATAAAAATAGCACGGTAGTATCTACTCTCGTATACATCTGAGAACAATATCTACAGTCCTGGTCCCAAAGGAATCTGTAGTAAGAATGTCAACGAGATAAAGCGTGTGTTCTTTCTGCCACTCACACATAAAAAGAAGAAAAAGAGAAAACGCAAGAAGTGTACCTGGTTTTATGCAAGAAGTCGTGAAGAACGTGATAAGCCTACGGGACTGGGCGAGATTTTAGGAGGATAAAACAACCCAGCTTGGAGGGAAAAAGGCAGTTTTTTATTACGTCTTGCGTGGAAATGTTACGATCAGTCGCAGAACAGACTTCCTATCGCTATTCCATCAATTTGATGACACATGTGAATGCTGAATTGAAAGACTAAACCTATGGCTCAAGAAATATATTTTTAGGAACATGGGGGCTTAGCGAGAGAACGACTATGGGCATAAATCCCGATAGTTTCATCGAGAGGCACATTGGTGAACAAACTGGATAAACCATAGGTACAAAGATACCCAGTATTCACAGAGCGCCTTACTTCACAAATAAATTTTGCAAAGAAAAACGAGCCATATAGATTTAATTTTTTTTATTATATACTTTTATTATTTTATAATGCCTTTAAACATGTTTTATGGTATTCTTTTCGTATTTATAACCATTAAAAATTATAAATCATAAATTTTACAGTATCTTCTTGCTTGACTTATTTTTTTTATTCTTACTCCTTTTTTTTCTTTATCTTTTCTTTCTTATTTTTTTCTTTTTTCTGTATATTTCTTTTTCTCTCGATTTTTTCGTCTTTCTTTATTTCTTTCTTTATTATTATTATCATCATCATCATCATCATCATTATATTATTACGCTTATCGCTCCGTCCGTTATCAACCTTAAAAGGAAAATGGAATATTCCAAATACCTAATAAATATTTGAAAGAAAACTGAATAAAAAATAACTTGTGTCGCTATGATGCGCAAAGAATGCTTCGTTCTAATTGGATAAATGAGACTTCTTAACCAATTGAAACTGAAACAAAAATGGCGGCCTTATCTTGTTATTTCAAAAGCTTATTTCGGAAACATAAACATACTTTCCACTGTGCGTACTTATGTTTACTTTAATAATTTTATTTTATACTTACGACGTTTTGCTTCCTTTTTAAAACATAGGTATTTTTTTGTTTACAGGTTACTTCTATAAAACATTTTTTATTTCTTCTTAATACCTTTCACCCGCTATAAGATAAGGGATCCTTCCTTGCGTAAACTTTAAATAAACACAAACAAAAATACTTCCTTTTGTGTGTGTGTGTGTGTGTGTGTTTGTGCGTGCGTTTTGCAACTACACTGAACTTTCACCTAACAAATTTTATACATTAATATTTCTGCAAAATATGGATTGTGTTGAAATAACACAAGCATAAAAATTGATGGTATTAACGTTTACTTTTAATAAATTTTTTATACTTACGACGTTTTGCTTTCTTTTTAAAATATAAGTATTTTTTGTTTACATTTTATAGTCATTAGATCGATGTTTTTTTTTATTGTGCGTGTGTGCGTGTGTGCGTGCGTAGCAGAAAAAAATAAAGGATTTACTGACTTTTTTTTTACTTTTATTCATAAATTTTATTTGAAAAAATAAAAGAACAAAATTATTGCATTTTCATTTATTTGTTTGCGTTATGAACTAGACAAATAAAAAAACAATATTAGTCACAAAATGCAAATATTTATATACATGGAGGGGGGGAGTAAATAGGTTCAAATTATAAATTTAAAATTCATTAACGCAGACGACACTGAAATACGAAGTCATTTTTACGAGTAATAACAGAACATTTTCAGCCAATGTTAAATTGATACAATATATATATATATATATATATATATATATATATATATATACATATATATATATATATATATACATATATATATATATATATATATATATTATAAATTACTAACAAGCTCTACCTACGTATTGAGCACTTTTGAAGTAAATACTTAAAGTTTACGCATAAATCTATACTTTCGTATATTAATTTTATGTGAGTAAATGAAATAGTTATATATATATATATATATATATATATATATACTAAATAGTGAGTTTGTTTTTGTGAGTTTTGAAACATTATCTCTGAAAAGGAAACCCTTTTTCCTATCAAATCGATTTGACTCTGATTCTTGTGACTTTTAATCTTATTTTGAATCGAATTTTTTTATAAAAATTGTAAACTTAAAATGTAATGCTACAAATTAGAACTTTTTCACAAAATTTGTTTACATTTAATTCTAGATAAACTTCCATTTTTTTAGTGTATTCTAAAATATAAAATGGCTTGCGTTACAACAAAAATTGTTCAGAGATCCTGTTTTCAATAAATAATAATATCGCTGCTCGAATAATATTTTCTCACTTCGCTAGCGAGTCAAGCTCATCCAACCCAATAAAAAAAAATTGGGGCTTTTACTGAAACCACCAAATACGATTGACTTTTCCGTTTTAGGCACTTCCTAATAAGTAACAGCAGAACTTAAGTACAACTTTTTCCACAAAAAAAAAGAAGATTTTTCAACTCGAGTCATAATTGAAAAAAATAAAATGTATGGACTACATTTAATTCTTTCTTTTGTTTTGTTTTTGTTTTTTTTGCGTGACATTTTACTGTCTTATATCCGTTATCCAGTGACAACTTCAGTTTAAAAAAAAATCTTTCCTTGATTTTAGTTTAACTGTGGTATTTTTTAATACCGAGGAGAGAAAAAAAAATTTGGTTTACCAAAAAGTCTTTAGTTGATGTTTTGCTAACGGAGAACAACAATTAGGGAATCCACTGGTGAACTTTTTTCCCCGTATGTTACTTTCTTGTACATTTGCTCTTCGTAATTTAGTAATACGAATTTGTTTGTCGTTTTACAACAACAAAACAAAAATTCACCTTTGCAGTTTGTTGTTTTTTTTTTCAAGATGGATTCCAAGAGAAACGGCGTAAATTGTCGCTTTTTCCAAATTCGAGTTTTTTTTTCTTTTTTTTTTTTCTCTGAGACTGCAATTAGCGGTTTTGGTTTGTTTTTTTCCCCACCTTACCAATTCTCCAATACTATTGCTACACTACCCTTTGATTACTGTACACACAATAACCCTTATCCCTGAGTGGCCATTGAGCCTTGATAAGTGGTGAACTCCATGTAAAAAAAAAAGAAAAAAGCACTGTCGACAATCCCTTATAACTGAGGGCCACCCAGACCACAGATAATACATCAATCTACTTTTCAGGGGGAGAAGAAGGTAATTCAATATATTGTAACTATTTACTTGCCTCTCCATGATGTCACGTTAAATACAAGGTTAAAACACAGTTCTACGTCAAATACCTGGTCGGTTCCATTGACACTTGCTTGAACTCGTTATTTATGGTAAATTAACTAAGTAAAAGCAATGGGGGGGGCTGTTGGTCTCTCATGAAATATCTGATTCTTATCTGGACATTCACTTACTCTGGCATGCTGACATTATAATTTAATATCTTCAATTAGCCATCACATACATAATTGGAATCACCACAATACCACATTCGCTGTATAGGGGCTACCGTACTTAAAATATCCCTAGTGTTGAATTCTTAATTTATTTACAATTCCATCAACAAGAGTGGTAAATTTACTCCAAAACAACAGTTAAAACAATAAAATCAATGAAGAATTTATATCGTAAACTTCGGCTTATTTTGCGGCCAAAGACAAATTGTCCAACAAAAGAGGAATTAAAACGTTTCTGAAGTGTTGAAGTCATTGTATTACCCTAGAAAGAGTCTAAAATAACAACAAATAACAAATAATACGCCCAGCCCAAGGGAGATAATCAACCAATAAAAAAAATGTTAAAAAAAAACACGAAAACACGCGTGGGATGTCCATCCACGGTTTCGTAAAACATTTTTTTTTCACTAATATTGACAATTAACATAAGGATGCAGTAACTATTGAATCATAAGAAAGCCTTAAAAAATACGTTAGTGGCTCCTGAAAATTGACCTCTTTTATAATTTACAGACACACCCTCAAACTCAGTCTGATTTCTTACAACACAGAAATAATCCCTTTTCCTTAGTTTAAAAAAACATGGATTTCACACCTGATGAAGGTTGTAGGTTTCAACGACCGAAACGCTGTGTCCTTAACACCCAAACTGAGAATAATTGTCCAAACAATCAAAATAATACAAAGTGGAACTTTGACTAAAAGTTGTATTATTGGTAAGGCTCAGAACTTATGAAGTGATGCGTTTCATGATAAAAGTATGGGTTTGTCATGTTGTTTCTGTCTGTAATAGAGTTTGCAAAAAGATTGTCGATATTTCAGAGTTTGGGCATATTGTAGGTGTATTTTCTAGATCCAGATTAAAAACAAAGTTAATAGCAAGGATAATTCAGACGGAGTAATGGAAAGTTATAAAGATGCAATGTCCACAACTTAACAGCACAAAACTCAGACGGACAAAAGGACAACGTAATTATTATAAAGCATTAATCTATTCTACGATTAGTGCCGAAATCGAAATGTACAACTTCATGAAAATGAAAAGTCAGAAAAGTCAGTTTTGGAAACCAAAAATATCTTTATTTTCCATCAAAATTTTCCAATGAATCTGACATTTCAATGAAATGTATAGAAGAGGATCGAAGAAAAGGAAAATGGCATACATATGAGGGAGGAGTTGAGGAGAATGCTTGTCTCTGCGCTAGTCCAAAGCTCAAATGTTGATTTATAAGGTTCGCCGTGTTCCTTCGTATTCTCCTTGTCGACATTATCTGCTTTGACGGTATCGGTTTGCCTCCATTTCTC